>NC_034592.1:118571283-118597146 GCF_900095145.1 Mus pahari | reverse complement strand
TGTGTGTGTGTGTGTGTGTGTGTGTGTGTGTGTGTGTGTGTGTGTGTTCTTGCATGCACATGCACACTCTTTCTCTTCTCTTCCTGCTTTGGTCAGAGCTGAAGAGTTGTGGGCATATGCCAATATGCCAATCAATGTAGTTGATGCCACTTGAACAAGCTTTTTCTTTTTCTTTTTCTTTTTCTTTTTCTTTTTCTTTTTCTTTTTCTTTTTCTTTTTCTTTTTCTTTTTCTTTTTCTTTTTTTTAAGTAAGAATAATTTGGAGCCTCTGAAGTTCAGTATGCTGGGAGGTCTCAATTTGTGGAGAGATATGGCCTCGAAATAGGACACAAGGCTTCTGATAAGCGATTCAATCACAAATGTTCAGCCTTAGAGCCACATTAAATGAACTCAGCAGGTTGCATTTTACATTTTGATATATATATGTAACAATGTTTATTAATGAATGTGAGGCCATGAATTTGAGGAGGGGGCATGTTAGGGGATGAAAGGAGCAAAGGGGATAAATGTAAATATAGTTCTCAGACATCAAAATCTCAAAAATAAATATTAAAAACCGGGGGAAGAAAACCATTTACACAGAGGTAGGAATAGACATCTTATTGAATACCTAAGTGGGAAACACCTTACAATCTTCTCTCTTTTGCTATGGGCGAATCAAATTCAGGGCTATACATATCAGGCAGTTGTTTTGGCAGTGAGCTACACACTCAGTCCATTCTTCTGTCTCTGAATGAGCCTAAATGTTCACACTTAAAGAAACCAAAGGAGTGCTCTGTAACCCGGGGCTTGCATAGTCTGCCACTTGCCAATTCATGATAGTCTCTCAAGATACAGTCTCCAGACAGAAGTTTATATTTATGTTTTATACTTTATTTGTTTCAATGAATAATAAATCCTGTAAAACAAGAAACTGAATCAACAAAATAGAAACATTCTCCGCCTTATTATTAGTTGCATTATCAATCAATCCAAATTCTTGGGGGAAATTGAATTTTTTTTTTTTCTGTGACTCACCTAGATTCACAGTTCAGCTGAAACAAAAATATTGGGTACAATACTTAGTTCTTCTGAGAATGAGTGTTTTCATCTGAAAAATAAGTAACTATTATATCTGAGACATTCAGCAGTTACATGAAAAGGACTTTTTTATTTTTATTTTTATTTTTGCAATCTCTCCACTTTTCCCCTTTCTCTAAGAAACTATATCTTCTACTTCCTAGAACTACAATACTCAACCATTACTTTGGATAAGCTAGGAATAGTTGTTAAATTAGTCACACCAGTAGTGGTGCAAACACTCAGTGGCCAAAATGGGTACTAGCAGCTGCGTTGGACAGTAGAGACAGAAAACTTCCATCACCTAAGAAAGTGCTCCTGCACGCTCCTCCTCCAGACCCTTATTGTATTCAGAGTGAAAAATAAACAAAGAAACAGAATACCAATGTCCTGGGAATACCAAAACAAGTGAAATGATAAATGACAAGAGGTTTCTACTGTAAGCAAAATGTAAACTTTAAACACACATATTTTTCTTTTAATTTATTTTTACATTTTATTTTAATGAATATGTATTGGGATAACACATTCCAATTTCTAAGTACTACCCTGATATTTAGTTAAAGGAAAACAGGCTTAATTTCAACAGAATGTACATAGTAGAGACATTTCTACATGGAAATGAATGTTCATTTTTTGGCTGGATTTCCTCATTTGCCATACATTTCATTGGACCAAAATCACCTCAGGACTTTTGCCTATTTAACCCAATTCTTTAAAAAGTAATTGTTTAATTAAAAAATAATGATTTAAAATGTCCTTATAAGTCCTTCTTGGATGTATTACCCTGCTTGGAAAATACTATAAATTTGTTTTCTCTAATTGGTACAGGACCTTCACATCACTTCACAGTATAGAATAGGCACAGTATAGAATAGGTACTGTTTGGAAGCCTCCTTCTTATGGCTGACACATCCATGGTTTTCTTTCCTAACTGTGAAGAATCTTCTGACTACTCCAGTATCTAAAATAGCTAGAGACACAGAAATCCACTAATAACTGAAGTCTTGGTTGATTATTCTATTTCACATCTTTTATAGTTTTAGAAATTATGCTTTCCTAACTATAACATAAAGTCTGCTTTACAATTTTCAGAGTAAAAAGCAATGGCAAATTTGACAAAAACCTCAACTCTTTGACATTATAGACTATAGATTCATCTCTAGAGAGCCCTAAGTTGTTCTCGTTCCCAATTGTTTCAAGAAATGTAAAATGTGACCTATAGGTATGACAGAAGGAAACTCTTTTTTCAGTCTACTAGACCTGTTCAAGTTTATCAGCCTTGAGATATAAACTGAGACCCCGACTTGACAACTATTAGGTTTACTATGACGGACGCAATGGACTCCTTTCGCTTTGTGGGCTCACATCTTACCCACTCTTCCATAGCCAGATCTAATTCTGTTTCTTCCATGTATTCTGAGATTAGTTGGTTTTATTGGTTTAGAGATGAAATAGAGCTCTTTCAATCCCCATGCCTGGAGTAAGTAAAGCTTACATTATTGTAGCTGCAATTGCTAATCTGTAGTGAAAGCACTTGCTGAGGGGCAGTTTTGAGAATTAAATAAGAAATAATGTGTTCAGCAGAGTTCTTGGCACGTAAAACCCAGTAGTAGCATTGGTGACAAGCCTTTCCACTCATTTCCTACCAGGCTGTCATCCTGCTGCTGCTGGGCACTCCCATGATCCCTTAACCAGCCATCAGGTTTGCTGGCGGTAGAAATTATAATTCAGCATTGTGATTTGAATGTGAAATGGTCTTCATCACCTCCGGTTTGAACACTTGGTCTGTAGCTAGTGCTGATGTTCTGGGAGATGGTGGAGACTCACTGGAAGTTATCAGTCATTGAGAGTGGGTCTTGAGACTTCATAGCCAAGCCCTGTTGTCCATTCTCTCCTTTTCTGTCTCCAAAAGCACTCCACAATCCAGCTTCCATGTCTTCCATGTATGATGAACCACATTCCTTCTTAAGCTATGGGTCAAAAAATAAACACCTTTTAAGTTGCATTTGTCACGTATTTGGGGGAAAAGAAATGGGAGCATGCTGGCTAGAAAGGGTATCTCTATCACACTTTGTCTGAGTTTGAGAACTGTGCGTCAGTCTTATGAAGATGATCTATTTATACCCTACAAAAATTGAATTATGAAATATACACTTAGGATTGATATCAAATTATAATAGCAAAATAAGACATGTAATTATCTATGACAACAGAAAGATGGGCCTTCCCAGGGAAATCCATTCTCTTGAGTTGCTTCAGCTGAATGTGACATGGCAGCCACACAGTTTTATGATTCTTGTATGTCCATCATCCTCTTGTCAGTGCAGGCTGATATTCATGGTAAAGAGACATCCACAGTTACCTTTTGCTACTGTTTGAAAGTGGAGCTTCTAACACTTGTTTTGAAATGTCAGTGTCCTTGCAACACTGTTGAGGAGGGTCTATCAGAAAGCGATTCAGTCGTGAGGGTTCTGACCCTGTGAGTGGACAAGGATGGATGACGTCATAACGGGAATGAAAACCTGATGGAAATAGTAATCCCAGTTCTCTTTCTTCCTCTTACCTTCCATCCCTGGGTGTGATAACGTTCATCATGTCAGACCCACAAGAAGGTCCTTGTTAGATGTCCCTGAACCTTGGACTCCCTGCCTTCAGAATCATGAGGCAAATAAACTTCTGTTGTACATAATTTACGCAGACTGTATCCCATTATGGCAGCAGAGAATGAGTAAGACACTAATAACCCCTCTTCTTTTACAGTGCTCTATGGCACTCCATTGCAGAATAACTCAATTCAATTCCAAAAAAAAAAAAACCCACAAAATATATACGCTTCAAGCATACTGGAAAAGAAATAGTACCATTGCTCACACAATGTCATGCATCAAAGCTTCTCTTCTCGATCTGTTTTCCTGTCTTTACAAATATCTTCCTAACCCCTCTTACGTCACCACTGGTGATTACTCCTCCTCTACCTTTCCCTGTCTCCTACCAAAGATTGCTTTAAGCAGGGGAGGGATCCAATAACCTCATTCACATTAAAATGTAAATTAGTAATTCCCTGCAAGGCTTAATAGGGTCTCTCCCACGGGGAATTTATATTTTAATGTGAACCAAAGGACCACATCTATAAAAGTATAATTTCAAGGATCAGAAATTTAAGTAGATAAGGTCAGTCAAGGAGGCTGTAGGCCCTTCTTAGCCTTGAATATGTCAGATCATGGGTAGTGGAGTATGCAAGGCCTGTAAGGGGGTAACTAGTAACTGAGGACCGTAGTTGAAGGGCTGAAGGATGAGGTAGAAGATGTGTGGAGAGGTCCCTGTGCAGGTGGAAGTCAGTTGTTCAGCTCCTTCAGAAGTCAGCAAAGAGGAGGACCAGCAAGAGGAAGTTAATAGGAGTTCCTACTGGCATGAGATGGATCTGAAAACAGGCAATTTGCAGACATCCAAACAAAGAGCGAGGAATGCCAGGAAACACATACTCTATTGGGGTGAGAATGCGTGTTAAATGCAGGAGGAGAAATTCTGAAGCCTTGTCTCAAAGAGGTACAGCGGTTATAGCAAGAGTGGAGTTGATGTTTATCAAACCCCCCCCCCAAATTAAAAGAAGTAGCTAGACCAAATGACAAGGGAGGCAAAATTTGTTCTTGCTATATTTGGCCTGTCTATTGCCTATTCCTCATGACTGACTGCCACTTAATTCATTCTTTACAGCGTGTCACTTACAAGCATCTTGATACCCACTAAACATGGTCCGTGGGCTCTTCATCTTTGGCTCTTGTTCCCTCTGCACTGTTTTTCATCAGTCAACTCTTCCTCCTGTCCTCCACCCTTGGCTCTAGCTTCTAAGATTCATTCACCTTGGAGTGATGTATGTTACACGCAGAGCACTCAGCATATGCCTCTGACAATGTCAAAGCCATTTTTCCTCCTCTGGAGTCAACATTAGCTAACTTTGTCTCACTGGCTGTTATTGGAAGCCCTGGACATTTTTCTATGGAAGGAACCTGGCCATGTGGGTCATTTAGAGTATGTGATAAGCTTTGTGCAGTAGCCTGGGTCTTACCCTCATAGAAGGCCAGCATCTCCAAAGAGAAACAGACATTTGTACTTCTAATTAGATGATTCCCCTGAAACAATCACATGTTGGTCGCACCAGCTCTGTGCAGAGTGCATTGCCCTTAGAGATCTCCTTATGCTTCTCACTCCTCAACCCAGACTAAAGGAAGATGACTTGGGACATACTTTCTCGCATCAAATGGCGGTAGTATGAGAAAATGATAAGAACTGTATGAAAGTGTATTCAGAACTTTTGAGCATGCAGGATGCAGAATAGTTTGACTTACTAAGAGTGACCCACAACATATCCCAGAACATTAAAGGGTCAACAAATAATACAACCTACCACATTGACCTCTAGTTGTAATAAAGATAAAATGATAAGAGGGGGAAAGAGGAGGAGATACACCTTAGGGGTGGTTCCTTCAGACTCAGCAGGAGAGTAAGCAGCCCACACTTAGCACCTCATACAGTTCTTAATAACTGCAAACAGCTTTCTCCGCTTCTCTACTTGACAGAGACACAGGAACAGAGACATCAGGCAAACAGGTTACAAGAGCAACAAAATAGTTAAAGAGTTCATAGTTATTGACTAGTATATGTTTCGGGTCTTTTCTGTTATAAATAATAGAAAAATGCACCCTAAGATGTTCTAACAGCAGCATTGACTCCATGCTGGTCAAAAGGCCTTTATGGAGGAGATTTGAGGTTTGGTTTCCAATAAATTATTATTATTCCTGAGATCCAAGGTCTTCCTTGATTTTACCCTCCCTTTCTCACTTAGGGAGTTAATGTGTATACATTTCACAGCAATAAAATGCCTGCAGCGATGGCAGCCTTTTGCATACCACCTCTATTATATTCTTATGATATCCCATTTGTAAAGTCTACACATAACACTAATCTTGATTTCATACTGGCTACAATTATATCATACAGTCATATCTAATCCATCGTTTGAAAGGAGGAAAACCACTCAAATTAATTTAGACAAAAGTATGATTCATCCTCTTACATATTAGACTTCTGAGATTTCTGATCTTCTAAACAGACAGGATTCCTGAGGTAGTTAAATCAAATTTTTGTTCTGTTAATAAGGAAGAAAGAAAAGGTTGGCTTGGTTAGACAACTGATGATTCTGTCAACTTCTTTATTTGTGTTTGCATTATATTGCACTTACCAATTTATTAAATATGATCATGACTGCAACATAAAAATTTGACAGTAGACTTAAATTTTAGATTTCATTCTGAAAATTAGGAGTAAAATCTCTAACATCATTCAAATTATAAATTTAAAACCTTGAATCAAAATTAGTTTCCCAAGCCAAGGCTCTCACCAAAGTTTAACTATTTTAATTTGTGATAGATTGATAAATATAATGGATAGATAGATAGCATATGTGTATACATGTATCTCTGAAATCAGAACATAACTAAACTAATAATCTCTTAAAGTATTAGTGCCATTCTTTCATTTACTAAGACTTAAATAAAGTAATATTATAATGTGTCTTCTAATCAGCAGTATAACTGGGAAGAATATGACCCTCAAGATAAGATTGGTTTTTAACTTGTGATAGCAAATTGCCTAATCTTGTATACTCAAAATACCAGGGTCCTGATCAATTACTACTGCAAAGATTGGGCTGGTCTCTTGCTCCTGGTGGTTGAATCACAGGGAGTTCACATAACACTTTGCAATTGCATACACTATTGAGAAAGGCTTCCTCTTAGGAGTTCAAACCCAGACTAACACCTTCTCATGGATGGTTGTCTCTTTCCTTGAAATACATCCAAGCTCTTTAGTAAGACAAGCATGCAAATACCTAACTACAATGAATACAGATTAGAATGAGGATCAAAGCAGGAATCTTCAGAATGCTGGTTTGGTTAGGGAAAGGAAAGGCATATTCAGAACTACATTATGAAGCCATGTACAGGGCCAAGTTCACTGAAAGTGTTTTTAGTACAGGTACAGTATGCTAAACCTGCCTATTCTATACAGGAAAGACTAGAATTAGTTTGAGAAGTTAGAGGACAAAGACACTTTCCATAGAAATCAAAGGAAGACAAGAGTAACCCATGGGAAGAGGGAAGATATGCTTTCAATTAATTCCCCAGGAACAGAAATAGAGAGTTTCTCAGGAAGAACTCTCCAGAGAGCTCCAGGAGAAAAGGGAAATGGGTTGTGTATCAGCTAAAGTCAAGCCTCAGAATGATTCCGCAGAATGTCTTGCAATGGGGTTGGGGCAATTACCACCTTATTAGTGATTACTAGAATGTCTCTAGGGGAAGTCAGTTTCCCAGGCCATCCGAGACAAGAGTATATCTATAGGCTTGCACTCCTACACTGCATCAGCTGGGCGTTTGAGTGAACACCTCAATTATCAACTGCAGAAGAATTCCTATGAGACTTGGAGGAATAGTACGTACAGATTTTACTCAAATATGTTTGTTTCTATTTTGGTTGTCATTTATCTGTACTATAAACATATGTGTTTTAAAACTTAAAGCATTGTACACACACACACACACACACACACACACACACACACACACACACACAAAGGTCAAGAAAGCTCTATCTGCTTTGTAGTAAGAAAGCAAATCCGTCTTCCCCTTCTCTTCTCACTCTAGCAGAGATGCAGTATTCCGAGGACTTACTAATAAGATATGCCTGGGAAAAGTGGAGCATTTGACCAGGACTGTCTAGTTCAGGACCCAAGTCACTTAATAGAAGATGGACCATATGGGCTGAGGTCATTAGGAAGCATGAGCTTAAAGTTATCCTGAAAGATAAATGGATGCAAGACCCAAAGCAAAGTGGTCATTGTCTCTGTGCTAGGCTCTCTCTCTCTCTCTCTCTCTCTCTCTCTCTCTCTCTCTCCAGGGTGGAAACATAAGTTTGGCAAACAAGTACAGACTTATACAGAATAATGGTAGAAGTTCTTACACTATTGCTGCATTAGCCTTAGTACATCCTGGGGAAGACCTCCACTTAGCACCTTAAGACATATATCTGCCATGTGTATAAGTCACTGTCAGTAGGATTGGTGGTATACACTACTACGGTTGACTATGTTTTCACTTGCCTCCTGCCACATACATATGCTCCCCTTTCCTTATATTTTGATTTAGCCATGTTGAATGTATTATAGACAATAGAATATAAAATTATTCAGATGTTCTCTCTCCGGCTCTATGCTGTAGAGGCATTAGGACCCAAGCTGCAGAGCCTAAAGTTAGCTGTGTGAAAGGCTGCCTTCTGTCCTTAAATGCTCACCTTGGCCTTTACATGAGCAAAAACTCTATTTTTTCTATTCAGGTACCAAAACTGGATGGTTGTATGTTACAAACAGTGTTTTTTACCCTTACTAACAAGGTACTCTGAAGTGCTTTATGCTCAGTCTTATGGACATGTATACTGACAACTGTGACCTTTTAGTCATTGGTTCTGATTGACTTCACTGGAGTTACAACATCTTTGATTATAGTACCTGCTGATGAAACAGGTGTAAATTACCAGAATCAGCCAGGCCTGACTGGCAATTTTTCTTTAAAAATATTTTTTAAAGATGTGCATGTAGATATTTTGCCTAGACGTCTCTTTGTGCATCACATGCACACCTGGTGCTCATGGAGGCCAGATGGGCATTGGATTTATTTGAGATGGAGTTACAAATGCTTGTGAGCCACCATATGGGTATTAAAATCTAACCTGTATCCTTTGGAAGAGTAGTGAGTGTTCTTGACCACTAAACCATCTTTCTAGCCTCTCACACAGCTTCTTTTGCAACCCAAACCTCATTGGCAGTATTATTGATAATAGAAACAGATTCCCAATGGAAACAGGGGTAGCAGTCAATAGATGGAAATAGGGCACCGACATCATCTAAAGTGAAAAACTGAAACCATCAATACCATCTGCACACACAATAATCACTAAAGAAGAACACAGTTGTCCTGACAGAGACTGTAATTCTTCCTTTAAAAACTTTTGGTCAGAGAAACTATGCGACCTTACTAATGACTAAAAATAAATACCCTAACTTAGTGGTTAATTGGCTCCTGCCCTCTGTGTGTTTTGGTAAACTCTACTCACCAGCATGTTCTCCCTGTTCCAAATAGATCTGCTTTCCTGTGCCATAGGTTGGCAGATCAGCCCTAGTGCCCCAAAGCAGTGGTTCTCAGATCAGTGGGCTCAGCCTGACCTTGGGTGGGCATGGGAGGACCATAAAACACATATTCCTAGGTACCACACGTGGAAGTTTCTATTTATTGAGTCTTAGTTGAGAATTGGTGCTTCTCACAGCTTTCCACATGATACAGCTGCTGCTGTCCTGAGAATAGAATTCTGAGAACCTTTGTTCTAGGGAGCAGGGAAATTGGAAAAGGCAGCCTGCCTGCATTCTGACAGCTACCCGAAAGCTTTAGCAAGGTGTTGGAAGGTCAAGAAACTTAAAGAAGAAACAGCTGGTTTCAAAGTAAATATCACAGGAAATCAAGAGAATCTTAGAACAGGGTTGAACCCTTACATAGCAACAGTTCAAACTGAAAAGGCTTCCATTGACAAACTTCCAGGAAAGCTTCATATTGAACTGAATGCTTTAGCCCAAGACAAAGGTCAGATAAACCTGATCCTGTTCTTTTACAGGTTCTCAGAGTAACTGCCATAATTCAGCAGAAAGACATCAAGACCTAGAGATAAACTAATAACAAACAACCAAACAGGAAAGCCACAGGACTTGAGACCTATGCTTAGGATCAGAACTGGATAATGATGATATAACCGTACTAAATTATTTTTGGAGCTCATGATTGAAACTGTGATTCCATATGAACTTGGAAACAAGAGACCGTCTCCTTCATTGTATATAAGATACATGAGAAAAAGGAATTTGTGTTTTCAACCACTATATACAATGGCCAGTACAGGTTCTTATATAGAACATATGTTTTTGATAAATGTGTATTGAGAAAAAATGGAAATGAAACCCACAGCAAGAGGCAGGAGAATTTCTGAGTTCAAGACCAGCCTGGTCTACAGAGTGAGTTCCAGGCCAGCCTGGTCTACAGAGTGAGTTTCAGGACAGCCAGGGCTACAGAGTGAGTTCCAGGATAGCCAGGGCTATACAGAGAAACCCTGTCTCAAACAAACAAACAAACAAACAAGAAGAGAAGAGAAGAGAAGAGAAGAGGAAAGAAAAGAAAAGAAAAGAAAAGAAAAGAAAAGAAAAGAAAAGAAAAGAAAAGAAAAGAAAAGAAAAGAGAAAAGTAAAAAAAAGAGAAAAGAAACCCACAGCAGTCTTCAGAGCTCTAAGATTTGCAGGTAAAATCTGACTATGAAAGCTGGGAATCCCTCATGGAAGATAGAGTTCTCGTTGTGCTCTTCAGACACAGAGGCATATGGGCATAAAAGAACTTGAGGGCAGAACTAATGGTGTGGGTAAGAGGGCAAGGAAGTTTCCCCAGAGGGCAGAATCATGATCTGTCAAGGAAGTCCCCTACTTTTGAGGTAGTACTCAGGGCAAGTACATACTGTGTGCCCAGTGGGATTTTGTAATTGCTTCATGTCTCTCTGTGTTCCCTTCTAGAATAGAAAGTTTGTTTGTTCTGCAAGATCAGTCTTTGCTATGTGTTACAGGAGCTTTCTGGTCATTTACCTTTTTAAATATAGGTCATGTGACTAGCCACTACGGATACAATGTCATTTGACATCACCTGTGACTTCAGGGTTGAGCCGGGTGTATGATCAGATAAAGCACTAAGCTGTTTGTGGCTATATCATTCCAGTCTTCAAGGCTAGCATCTTCAAATCCCTCCCTTTTCTATCTTCATGGTCTTCTCTGTGTGAAGAAGTATCCTAGGGCCTGCTTCTTTCAAGGATAACCCAGGACAATCCCTCAGTCTCAAAATCCTCAATGTGTATATATTGTGTATGTTGTTTATGACAAGCACTATTCTTACTTAGTTTATCGTTATAGAGATTAAATGGTAGCTAGTCACTAGTTGTGAGGATTGCGTGAAACCTTTTAGGAAAGCAAGTTGCCCTCTGACCTATCCATTTTTTTCTTCCCAGCATGAGATTCCTGGGTAAATTGCCATTTCTTTGGGATCCATTGTTTCAATAGTTGATAGTCAGAATGAGAGACACACAGTCTTTAGAAAATCTTCATTTCTGTTAGGGCAATTACATAATGACACCCAGGCATACTCAGCCCTCTCTAGTGGGTAAATTAAGATGAAAAAATATATGTAAACTACTATACAAGCCCTTATGTATGCTTTAGTCAGTTGTATTATTTTGGTGGATGGCACTAAAGACTCTTCTGGGTGAATTTCATCAGATCCTGTTGATATCATTCTGAAGAAATATTTTTAATATTCTCCATAAATTTTAATCCTTAGTATTTTAATAACTTCTTAAGAGTATTATTTAGAAAAAATTTCAAATATTTTGATTTTTAAGGATATATTATTAATCTACTTCCATCGAAGGCAAAGAGCACATTGTGTAGGATTTGAATCCCTTGAAATTTGTTGAGGATTTATCTATATCCTAACATTTGGTCTATCTTTGTGAACCTATTGCTTGTACTTGAAAAGAATACGTTTTGCAGTTATTGGGTAAGATGGTCTATAAATATCAATTGGGTCAAGGTGGTTGATACAGACTCTTCAGATTTAGAAAAAAAATTAAATGCCTAATCATTTGGGGAATAGAAATTAAGTATGGTAAATTTATATACAAAGCTATTTTATTCCTGAGCACTCAGAAATTTTTACTCTGTTGACTCTCAGATATGGTAAATGTTCTCATTAGCCTTCCGCATTTCTCTTTTAGAAACCTGTCCTAAGTGGATGAGATTGTCCAGAGATAGTTATTAAGGCCTAATATTGTACAAACCACAAAGAAACCTTGGTCAGAACTCTTCAAGTATTATAGCATATTAAGCCTCAGCTTTCCAAGTGTCTGCTGAAGGGCTCTACAAAGCTTGACTGACCTATGGATTTGGAAATATTTACCTTTGCTCATTTTAATTGTTGAAGTTGGTTAATCACTGCAAACAAACAATAGGTTCAAGCCCATCTTATATCACTGATGTTCATCTGTGTACTCCATTTTCCTCATAAGCCAGGGTGATAGTCCAATGGCTAAAGGTCACTATAGCAAAACATCAGAAAACTCCAAGTTAAAACCAAAAGGAGGTAGGCTGAAGAAATGGCTCAGCAGTTAAGAGCACTGACTGCCCTTCCAGAGGTCCTCAGTTCAATTCCCAGCTACTACACGGTGGTTTACAACCTTCTATAATGTGATCTGATGCCCTTTTCTGGTACACAGGTGTATATGCCGATACAGCACTCATATACATAAAAAATGAACAAATAAATCTTAAAAAAAAAAAAAAAAACTAAAGGGGAGTAGAAAAAGACACCCAATGCCACTGCAGCAGCAGGATTAATTTGAAAGAAATTAAGGAAAAAAGCAGGACACAGTTTGTGAAGGTGTCCCATCTTCACCTCCCTGCAGTAGGAATAAACTCTAACTCTAGATCCTTCTTAACCCAAACATGACGTTAGAGGGACATACAGAATGGATCTGCCTAAAACTAGCTCTTTTTATTCTAGTTTAACTAAAACTATTTTTTACAATTCCATACATATGTAAAATGTTTCTTAATCATATTCACCCCAACTCTCCTCTTCTTCCCAGTACAGCCCTTTCTCACTTTGAAGTCTTCCTCTGTTTTCTTATTTGTTTATTCATATTTCTAGTCAATGGGTACAATTAGTGCTGCCACTTGCGCATCCATAAACAACCACAGGCCCTCCCCATGAAGAAAAGTGACTGCCTATGCAACTGGCCTGTTAGCAGGAATGAATATATTCTGAATAGTCACTTCTGCACTGCTCTTTGGTTCTATGACTCATGAAACAATGGACCCCAAGAGCTAGAATTTCACAGGAATCTCTGACTGGAGAGAGCAAAGGTTGAAGGCCTGGGGTAGCCAGAGTAGAAACCTGTATCTAAGAGAAGGATGTACAAGCTGTCTGATGACTTTGCAGGAGAGATCGGAGCTGAGACAATAGTAGGTAGCTCTTCGCTCCTCTTTAAACCTTACCTTCGTGTTAGGTTATGAAGATGAAAGAGGAAGACATCCCTCTGTCTGGATGTCTTTGTCTCTCTTCTTCTTCTTTTTTTTTTTTGAGATAGGGTTTCTCTGTGTAGCCCTGGCTGTCCTGGAACTCACTCTGTAGACCAGGCTGACCTCAAACTAAGAAATCCACCCGCCTCTGCCTCCCAAGTGCTGGGATTAAAGGCGTGTACCACCACTGCCCGGCTTGCCCCTCTTCTTAATGTTGCTGTATTGCTTAAATCTCCTTTTTCTGCTTTTCACTTGTAATTGGGCTCTTTTAATTAGCTGAGAATGGTCAAACCTGGCCTGTCGGGGAACAGACTGTGGCCCTAAATACTGAAAAACCCCTCAGCAGCCATTAACTGCCAGTAACTCCTCAACTAGAAGTGAAATCTCATGAGTCCCTTACCAGTCTATGCCAGAGTTACTGACAGGCATGGTCTTGTGCAGGTATCATGCACGTACCTGAAGCTGCAGCCTGTGGTGGGGCTCCCCAGGCGCCCCTTTCCATCTGTGCTTGATAGGCTTTGACTTGTGCTAGTATTGTGCATCCAAATGCACCCACATTGGTTCATGTCCTGTGCAGAGGAGGCTATTTTGTAGTAGACCTCCCCAACCTTTCTCGCTTTAAAATTTTTCTGTGATATACCCTGAGCCTCAAGGGAAGAAGGGTGATACAGACATCCCATTTGGGGTTGAACGATGCTGTCATTACTGTCATTGGAAAAAAACAAAAGGGAAAAATGGCTTCACCTAGTAAGGATTGATAACTCCACAATTTACAGAGGGTGCAATACAATGGCATGAGAACACGCAGAAGGGCAGGAACCATCGGTGTTTCATTGTTGTTTTGTTCTAACAAAAGTGGTGGCTATTGTTTTTCCCTGTTGGCTGGGTTCCAACCTCACAGTTTTTCTTGGTTGGCTAAGTATTAAAAAAGAAAAAAGAAAGAAAGAAAGAAAGAAAGAAAGAAAGAAAGAAAGAAAGAAAGAAAGAAACAAAAAATTGGGGTAAAGAAAATGAAAGAAAGAAAAGAGAGAGAAGGTGTCATTGCTCCAGGCTATCAAGTACTGGAAAGACTTGCAGTCTTTTCACTAAACAAATGGTTGACTGGAATGGGGTGAGGATTAAAAGATTTGCATAAATTTTTAACAAGGTGGAGAAGGAGATACAAAGATTTGAATGTTTATCATCAGCAGAAGTTTTACAGTGATTGATAGAAAAGACTAATATTTAATGTTTCTTACAATTTTTTTCCAAACAGGCACATAGATAAATAAAATAGAATAACCCACAAATAAGTTCATGCTCCTACAAAAACACAACTTTTGACAAAAATACCCATTAAATATCTTTAACATCTTCAACAAATTGTGCTAGAAAAACTAGATAGCAACACGTAGAAAAATAAAACTTGATTCTTATTCCTGACACCACTCCCAACCCCTGACCCCATTCCCAAAATCTCAACCGCAAATACATCAAGGACCTCAACATAGAACAAGATAGGGAAGAGCGTGCTTACTTCAGTTTACAGATGCAGTTAAGGACTTTTCAATAAGATTCCCATAGCACAAGGAAATAACAACCAACAGTCAAGCAAGGAACTTATAGAACTAAAATGCTCTACAGCAAAGGAGACCATCAATCAAGTGAAGAGGCAACCTATAGAATGGAATTTTTTTCAGCTATCCATCTAACAGAGGATTAATATCTAAACTACACAAAGAACTGGTGTGTGTGTGTGTGTGTGTGTGTGTGTGTGTGTGTGTGTGTATGTGTGTGTGTGAAAACCCCTGGACTCCAAGAAAAAAAAAACAATTAAAAAGTGGGTTGTGGAGATGAATTTCTCAAAAGAAAAAATGAAAAGAGCTAAGAAATATTTGTAAAACTGTTCAATATCATAACCATCAGGAATATGCAAGTTAACACTTCTTTTCTTTTATTTCAGCCAGAGTGGTAAAGATCAAGAAAAGAAATGCTAGTGAGGATGGGACTAATACTGGTGTAATAATTATGGGAATCATTAGGGAGTTTCCTTTAAAAGTTAAGCATGGATCTACCACATGACCAGGCTATGCTACTCCTAGCCATATACCAAAAGGATTCTGTATTCACTGTAGTCACTGTATTCGCTATATTCACTGTATTCACTATATTCACACTTGCTCATCCAAGTTCAATGCTGCTGTAGTTAAAATATGGGGTGGGGGTGGGGGACAGAACATAAGAGTAAGTATCTCAGCTGATGAAAGTGTAATGAAAATGTGGTACATATACACAATGGAATTTTCAGTATCTGTAAAGAAAACTGAAATTGTGAAATCCGCAGGTAAATGGGTAGAACTGGAAACAAATTGATACTGAGTGAGGTAGCCCATCTCAAAAGACAAAAGTCACATATTTTCTCTCTTACTGAGACTTATATTTAAATTGGAGTATGTGGAAAAGCCAGGGGATTATAAGAGGACTGACTTTGGAGAGGGATTTTAAAGAAGGGGAGATGATACAATGGAGATGGTGGGAATGGGAGAAGGGAGTAAGAACAGGAGATGGGAAGTTTAAGGGAAAAACAGTTTGTATCTTGTTATAAAATCAAATTAATTTTAATACTATTAATGCGTTTTATCGGGCAGCATTTTTAGCTGCAAGCAACTGAAATAAACTCTGGATTACTTGCCTTGAAAAAAGAATGATTTAGGAATATGAAATAGCCCATTCAGATGATAAGAAAGACAGCTAGAATTTTCAAATGGTTAGGAAAGTAAGCATGGTAGATTGTGCTCATAATTTCAGTACTGTGAGGACTAAGGCAGGACAAGTGTGAATCCAAGAAATATCTAGTAAGAGCCTGCCTACAAACAGACAAGTAGTGAAATAAAATAAAGTAGAACACGTGGGAGTCGAACTAGAGTTACATACAGGCAGTGGCCTAATGCCAGGAGTGGCCTCTCCATCATGTTCTGTGCCTAAAGTTCCCTTTGACAATGTCTTGATTAACCAAGGTTGCTTACAAATCCATCCCCCAGCTGCAAGATGAAGGAGGTAAAAGGGTAATCTTTTTTTTTTTTTTTTCCAGATTCTAAAAAGGAATTAAGCTCTACATATTTCAACAAGCCTTAATACAGTAAGAAATACATGCCTGGAAAAAAAGGGTTTCAGAGGTAGGAGAAAAGAGATAGATGCTAACCAAATTGCTGCTTTTGTTCTGTTGTATAACTGACTGTATTCACACACAGAGAGAAATCAGTTGTTTTGGTTGCTTGTCTCCTACACTGATACATTGTAAGGAAATCCATAGAATGTCCACATCCTGTTTATCCACAACAATCTGTGAAATTAGAGACAATGGATTCAATACTGGATTTGTCATTGAACAATTGTATGACTGTTTCCGTGAACCCTAGGATTTTCACAAGGGAATTAGGGTAGACAAAGCCTACGATAATTGTCAAGACAAAAAAAAAAAAAAAATTCCTTGGCACTAGCTTGGATGAAGGAAACAGCTAACTAGAAAGTTCCACCCAGTGAGACTATTGAACACATGTAAAATGGTTAACATTGCTGAAAAACTGATTCTTCCGTTCCACTTAATTTTAATGACTTTAAATTTCAATGGCCTCTTGTGGCTAGTGACAATAATACAGGGCAGTACAACTCTGGACCCTAAAACCTATAAAAACAGCAGCCTTGTCTGCCTTGAGTGATGTTCGTCTGTTCTCCCAGCTTCATGAACCAGTGCCAAGTCACCAGGTTGCAAGTTTCCCATAAGTCTTTCTCAGGTCGCTAATGAGTCCGGGCACCACCTTGTGAATATATGGGGTACACAACATTGTTCTTACGGCACTTGGTTCTTCAGGGTAAAACACTGTAGGCAAGCAATATTTTCATATGTTGAAAAGCTAACGACTTCTTACTGGGATACAGAGACCACACAACAGGAAGACAACGCATGACTGAAGACTTATCCAAAGCTTAGACATTGGCCTTGCTGTGAAAGAACAGAAGGTGAGACCATCCCTGAAGGTTCTAGAAACAGTGGTTTAGGAAAGTAGGGGGATGACAAGTAAGGCAGATGAAAGGGCAATGTAGTTTATACGTGGGGGCCTCATGGGTGTTTTATTAGAAACATCCTTAGCTTCACTTCGACTGAGTTGCAAAGTTTTGACAAACCATCTGCGACATATCTCATTTGTGGTTTTCAAAGGCTCCCTCTTGCTGTGCTTTGAACTAAGGGCCGATGACGAAGAAGGACCACTGAGGATACTGATGGAGATATGAACTACCAGGCAAGACATGGTGAGGACTCCAAGTGTAGAAACAGGGAGAGTGATAAGCTTAGTCGATTTTCTTTATTTTATTCCCACCTAAGGCATCGCATAATCCAAGCAATCACTCAGTCATAACCTCCAGACTCCAAGTTTACTTGCTGTTACTGTGACTGAATAAAACAGATTGAGAAATTTATATAACATGAAAGGATGTATTCACAGTTCTAGATATAGAAATAGCAAGGCACCAGAGATTCCCAGCTTTTAGTGAGGGCCTTCTTCACAGCGTGACATGGTAGAGGATTCTGCAAGCTGAGATATCAAATACTCCAGGACACATTCATAAGAAAGCCACTCTTTCAATAACTAAATAATCTGTTAATGGATTAAGGAAGCCATCCATGAGGGCAGAGCCACAAAGAAATAGTCACCTATTGGTGGTCCAATCCCAAATATTATCAGCACAGTAACTAGAGGGTTGTCCTTCATAAATGAGTTCTCAAATGAAACCACCGTAGGTGATAGGAATGGTCATGTTCAGGGACTGAAGTTAACGTTAGCAGCATTGGCTAACGGATGGGTTATGGTTTGTGAAGAAGAGATGAGATGAAGTCAGAGGTGAAACTGGAAGAATGGTGTTATAATTTACTAGTGTGAGCAGAACTGTGGGTGAGCAGTTTTGGAAGCCAGACAAGGAACTTCAGTTGTCATCAGCTGAACCTGAAATCGGCAGTGAAGAGCAAATCTGCCCCATAAACCTCTCCACTGGTGATCTAGGAGCTGGTCATAACATAGTGTACCAGCTAGCTATACAGAAGAGCAAGCAAAGACAGCGTGCTGTGTGACTGGCTCTTCTGCTCTCTCAGGACCTGGGTAGTCCCTAGCCTTCTCCTGTGCACCTAGAGTTCCCAGCTGCCTATCACTGCCCATTGCTCAGAGGGCAAGCCATTCAGCTGTGCCAGTCACTGTATTCTGCCTGGAGCAAGCTGTCTAGACAGTGTCTTTCATCCCTCACTAATACACTTTTGCTTTAAAAATTATTTTAATTCAACATGATGAATAGAATATGTTGTGTGTTTCCTTAGGTAGTTACCTTCCACAATTAGAAAACATTGCACACTTTCAGTATAAAAGAAAGTACAGATTTTTCCTCCTTGGAAACAAACTATAAACTATTAGTGAGACCATTTAAAGGTAACTATATCTCTGCTTTACGGAAGTTTCTTTAGAACCAGAAAGCGATGATAAGGAAAATAATTGTAGTTAACTTTGAAATGCTAAATAGATAGCTGAAAACACCCACCTCCTCTTTAGCCTTGGCAAGGATTTTTCTAGGTTTTGGATTCGTTCATTTACGAAGTCTGGAAGTCTGGCATTTGCTTGTTGTTGAGTTGGTGCCAAGAAAATGAGATGTTTGTCATCTGATAGAACAGAAGGCCTCTTTGATTTCCTGGGAGAGTACAAACTTGGAGAATGTGCAGCCTGCAGAAAAGGAAAGGGAAACCCCGTAGAATAGCCCCAGGGCTGCCAAGCTTTTTCTTGACGGATTTATAGAACAGGAACCATGTTGTGAGGCTACTTAGCTGCCTGTGACTTCCACTTAACTCCTCCTTGCTGAGATCCCACCTAGAGCCTTGTTTAGAAGCTAGAGATTTGCATCCGAGACCTAACTATGTCCACATTTCTTCTGCTGCATCTCAGGCTGACACTGTATCTCTCTTGCAGTGTTTCTCTACAATGAATACCTTTATTCTACATCCCTCCTAAGTGCTCCGGATGGAGGAAGGCTTTGTTTATCCACCAGGGAAAGAGGTCTGCATTTCAAGCAGCCAATGAATGCACACTTATGAGTCACTTTGTATTCCAGTAGGCAGTTTTCTTGCTCAGACCCAATTCACCAACCTGTATCCTTTTGTCCTTTCAGCTGTAACGATAGGTGTTGTTGATAGTTTGCTTCTGCCTGGAACATTGCCCTTGGCTGATGGAAGTCAACTGGCTTGGAGATGCCTGACAGGTTTTCTGTACCTTAGTCCTATATTCATTGGCTAATAAATAAGAGGGACAAACTTATGTCTCATTCTTTGCCCCAAGGCTAGACAAACCCAGAGTGCAACTGATGCTTCCAGGCCCCTTGAACCAGATTACGACTATGGGGTTAAGGGTTTCTCTTGAGACTGCATTCTTACTAGCCTCCTGCTTCTCTATTCTACTTTATTCCCTCAATCTCCTGAAAGTCCTCTGGCAGCATAACCTGACCCCATATCCAAATAGCTTTAGTCTGTACTATGTTTTCAGAGGACTTGACAGCAGGCTCTTGATTACAGAGTTGGGGACACATCTTACCTTAATGGTCAGAGAATCCCTGGCTAGTTTCTTTTCTTGCAAATGGATTCACTCATTGCTAAAACGATGACCGGAAGGGACCTTGTAGAAGATCACTAGTGAGTGGCTATTGTTCCTCCAAGAGATGGTTTCAGATCTTTGACATTTACCTGAAGACCAGAGAGTAGTGAGAGGTTGAATTTGTGGGTAAATGACACCTAAGGACTACAACATAAACATATAAACTACAGTGCCATCACAAGGATTTCACAAAGATATTGTTTTGAAGTGAGGTCTTATTATGTCACAGCCTAAATGCTAATGATGATTCTCTTATCTTAGCCTCCTGGGTGCGGAGATTAGGGCCATGTACCAGAAAACCAAAAGATGGTTTTAACCTGTAAATGTTTAAAGTTTCTGGAGTATATATTAAGTTTCTTTACAGTACCTAGCCAAGATTTTCCAAAGAGAACATCTAATCTATTTTTTTTTTTTTTATTCCTTAAAATGTGAGCCATGGTCCAGCAGTATCAACAACACTTGGAAGCTTCTTGGACATTCAGAATCTTTGGCTTTATTCCAGAGGAATCAGAATTCATATTCTATTTCTTGTGAGATTCTTAAGCATATGAAAATTTGAGAATATTGGTTTGAGGAAGTCCTTTCAACAATTGTATTAGTTACGCATGGGTCCTATGACAGGTGCCTACATAAACAAGGGACATGTCCTGGTGTTCTCTATTGCTGTGAAGAGCTATAATGACCAAGGCATCTCATATAAAAGGAAGTATTTAATTGGGAGCTCGCTTACAATTTCAGAGAGTTACAGTCTATGATCATCAAAACAGGAAGCATGGTGGCACAAAGATAGGCATAGTGCTGAAGCAATATCTGAGAGTTTATGTCTTGATCCTCAGGCAGAAGGTAAAGATGTGGGAGAAAGGGAGAAAGGGAGAAAGTGAGAGAGGGAGACATTGTGGGATGGTAAGTGCATTTGAAAACTCAAAGTCTATCTATCCCTAGTGGGGATAGACCTCCTTCAAGTGGGGATAGACCTCCTCCAAGAAGGCTATATACACCCTAATCCCCCAACAGCCCACCAGCTGGGAACAAGGCATTCAAAGATATAAGCCATTGAGCCATCCTCATTCAAACCACCACAGGGAGGAAGATTTATTTTGACGTCCAGTTTCAGAGACTTTAGTTTATGGTAGCTTGGTACTATATGCTTGGGCAGGACATCATGGCAGGTGTAGTGGCAATGTATAAATTATTCATCTCAGGGAAGACATGAACATAGAGTATGAGGAAGGCACCGGAGATCAGGGTTCCTATCAAAGGCATGCTTACTACTAACACTCACTTTCTCTAGCTAGGTGCCACCTCTTAAGGTTTTCAGAACAATCCTAAATAGCATCGCCAACTATAAATCAAATGTTGAATGCATGAGTCTATGGGAGACATTTCATATTCAAGGCACATGAACACATTTTCATGATTGACATAAATGGAAAAGTTTGAAAATGACCCAGTCTACAAAACAATAGCTCAAGGCAGAATAAAGTGAATGTGTTGGCACAGTCTCTTTAGTCTCAGCACTCAAGAGGTGAGGATGAAGCATCATGAGTTTGAGACTTGTCTTGGCTATATAAGACCCTGGCTATAAATAAAGAGACAGAGCCATAGTTACAAACCTAAGATATAAAATCTGTATGGATTGGTGCGCCTCGACTTTCATCAGGCAATCTATTTTTCTTTTTTATACAATGGGAGTATTTAACGCAGAGACTCAAACTGGCCAAAATAGTGAGAAATTCTTCTTCTTCTTCTTCTTCTTCTTCTTCTTCTTCTTCTTCTTCTTCTTCTTCTTCTTCTTCTTCTTCTAGATGTATTTATTTATTTATTTATTTATTTAATGTATATGAGCATGCTGTAGCTGTCTTCAGACACACCAGAAGAGGGCATCAGATCCCATTACAAATGGTTATGAACCACCATGTGGTTGCTGGGAATTGAACTCAGGACCTCTGGAAGAGCAGCCAGTGCTCTTAACCGCTGAGCCATCTCTCCAGCCCTAAGACATACTTCTTTTGTATTTTGTTTTTTAATTTTTTTGTACTTTTTAATTTTTGTTTTGTTTTGTATTTGTGTTTGAGAAATGCTTCTCAAAGTATTTAGAAGCAGATGTTGAGTGGCATGCCCTAAAAAGGACTTCTCAGTCACCCACACCAAGGCTCAGGGAATATTGAAGAAAGAGTGTAAGGGAGAGAGATAGGGGAGACTGTGCTGTGAAAGGAGGCTTTAAACAGTCATTGCTGTTGCACTCATAATTCACTGAAGCTGTGGCCATTTGTACAAAATCCACACAAGTTTGGCAAATCAGCATCTCCTCATGAATGGGAGGAGGCTTATGAGATGCCACCCCCCCCCCCAAGAGACTCTTAACAGTTAAGGATTTCTGGGAGTGAGTGCCATTTCTTCTGTGATGTAGCCACTGATAAAGTATCTATGTTCCATTCAAGGATCCCCACAGATTTATGTAAGTGACCTAGTTAAACTCAGTAGGTCACGAAGAGATGAAAGGAGAAAGGGGACCTGTTTTTGTTGTTGTTGTTGTTGTTGTTGTTGTTGTTTTTGTTATTGTTTATTTTATTTTATTTTTTTAAGGGCTTTAACAGGAGAGGTAAGGAGATTAGTGAGAGTGATTGGAAATACTTAAAATTCATTAAATGCATGTATTTTAACTGTCAATTTCCATTCAGAACAAGCTGTAAAATTGGGGATACACATAGTATTTCTGAGAAATCAAAATAAATGCTAATTAGTTCACAAATCAAAATCTTACAGAAACTGTTGGTGCATGTTTTCAGCTGTGTGTCCCAGTCTAGTCAGACTATTTCTCTGGTTTCGAAGTCTTGAGGAATTTTACAAGTCATTACATGAACAGTGGCTTCCTGACATTAAGGCCACATCTATGCTTGGGCTTGCCTTATGCGTAAGTAGGTACTGGGATTTCCAAGTGCAAAGCCCAGGACCATCCTGACCTTTGGAATCAGAAGCTCTGGAATGTGCATCAACCCTCTTCACTAAGCTCCTTATGAGTCTGAAGATGCTCAAGCTTTGCTTTCACTATTTTGGAGGAAGGAAAGTGTGAAACTGCTAAAAAAGGAAAAGACAGAGAAGGGAAACATATATTGAGCTGCTCTCGTGGCTCTTAGGGTGCCTTGGCCTGATTAAGGGAGTGGGTAGGAATTATTTCAGTGAGATGGGCCACTGTGAGAGAATACAGTGATAAAAGACCTATTTGCATGGCTGGGGCATAGATTTTTAACGTTCAGCAAGCAAGATGCTAAAAGACAAGGAGTCATTACAGACTATTCAAAGTGCCAGACTTTTGTTCTTCTGAGTGATGATGGGCCATTTATCTGCAAGTAGAGAAACATTAGGCGAAGAAAAAAAGAAAAACACAGGTGAAAGGGAGAGGATTCTGTTATCTGAAGGTTTAATTTGCCCTGGGGTGCTGAGTAAAGGAGACACTATTATAATCAGTTAGGTAGGGGAATAATGCCTTGTAGATCTGCCCTGAAATCTCAGCCACAAAGCACTGCTGTAACAGGATCCAGTCCACTGAGATGTGACTTTGTGCTGGGAGTCTTGGTAGAAAATGAGAGCGGCCAAGTTAACACTTCAGGGCCTAGTTCAGTATTTAGTTACACCTGTATTTTTCTTCCAGACCTTTTTTACTCTAACAATATATCCGGATTATTCAATTTACTGTGCCCTGTTTTCTTTACTCTTGTGTATCTCTAACATGCTTTCAAGCCACAGTTACTTCTATTTGAGTGAAACTAAGTTTTAAGTGGATACTAATATTTATTCAAGGATAAAAAACTGGAATCTTAGCACTCATGTCACAGTGGAGTTCAGCCTCTGCTGACTGATCATGATTTTCTCACACCTTATTAGATTTCTCCTATTTGTTTTGATGAATTAGGTGGATTGACCCAAAATTGCATGCATTATCCTCCTAGGTATGGAGCTGGGTACAAATCCTAAAAAATAAAATAAATAAAAGTCAAAAACATTTTTTTTTTTGCGATGAGAGGGGTGCAGTAGGTACATTGTAAAGCAAAATTCTTTGAGCGTTATTCAGTAGCTATACTGCTTGGTACTTTACATTTCAATTATTGAGACCATGAAAAGGAAAGCCAGATGAAGTGGCTTCAGGGAGTGAACTTGTCTTGAACCGCTGACATCAGAGGGAATATAAAGGGACACAGCCTATTCAGTAGGGAGCCGGTGTTTCTAGCTCACAATTCATTAGGTGTCTGTGTTTCTATCCTACCTTGGAGAAAGATTTAAGCCCTACAAGATTTAAGCTGGGTTAGGCTAAGCGGTGGGGGAGCGGGGAGCCCTCACTCTCACTGTTCTGCTCTTCTTGCCACAAAAAAAGAAAGATACAGCTGCATTTGAAGGCCTTTGCTAATAGATTCACATCATTCTTAAACATTTACAAAGTGCCCTTTACAGTATTAGTATCAATGGTGGTCTTTTTTTTTTTAAGCTATAAAATTGGATGCCCACTTATATAACTTAAAAAAAAAAATGAAAAATACATTGCCAGAATGTTTTGTTTACTAGTTATTACGCAACTCTTCAGGAATAAATAAACAGTGCTTTTTATATGAGGTTACACGGAGATGATGGATGCTCCCTTCAGCGTTCACAATAGGAAACTTATATGACTGATGGTCTGGTGACTCTGTTGTCATTTGTACATTAATGAAACTATACAGTAACTAATAATATCATTGGGAATATTTCATCAGTTCAGTTCTGTAAACAGATGTATACATCTGCTTTCTTTATTGTCTTCCCTAAACTGGGAAGGGGAACATAGATGGCTATGGCCAATCTTGACTATCAACTTGGTGAACAGAGAACTGTCTGGCTTATCAGTCGGAGTGTGTCAGGGGAGGGGGGGTGGGTACTCCAGAGATGATTGTAAAAGGTGGGTTCTGAACTAGACAATGAATTAATCCCCTTATGCCTCTTAGGATGGGGGCACTACAGGGAGTGGAGAACAGGAAGAGGTGGGGCCTACTGGAGGAAGGAGGCCTCTGTAGTGTATTCTTGATGACACCATTATGCTTTGCCATCCTTCTGTTTGCCTAGTTTCTGCTTCCTGGTTACCATTGTTGAGTTACTGTGTTCTGTCACAGGCTCCTTTCCTAGTAGACTGGTCTCTGACATTGTGGATGTAAAAAAAAAATTTTTTTTCTTTTTTTTTTCTTTTTTTTTCCTTTTCTTTTATTTTTTATTTTTTATTAGATATTTTCTTTATTTACATTAAGTTCCCTATGCCCTCCTCCTGCCCCTTCTCCCCTACCTACCCACTCCCACTTCTTGGCCCTAGCATTCCCCTGTACTGGGGCATATAAAGTTTGCAAGACCAAGGGGCCTCTCTTCCCAATGATGGCTGAATAGGCCATCTTCTGCTGCATATGCAGCTAGAGACATGAGCTCTGGGGGTACTAGTTAGTTCATATTGTTGTTCCACCTGTAGGGTTGCAGACCCCTTCAGCTCCTTGGGTACTTTCTCTAGCTCCTCCATTGGGGGCCCTGTGTTCCACCCAATAGCTGACTGTGAGCCTCCACTTCTGTGTTTGCCAGGCACTGGCATAGCCTCACAAAAGGCTGCTATATCAGAGTCCCTTCGGCAAAATCTTGCTGGCATGCACAATAGTGTCTGGGTTTTTGGCTGATGATGGGATGGATCCCCAGGAAGGGTAGTCTCTGGATAGTCCATCATTTCATCTTAGCTCCAACCTTTGTCTCTGTAACTCCTTTCATAGATATTTTGTTCCCTATTCTAAGGAGGAATGAAGTATCTACACATTAGTCTTCCTTCTTCTTGGTTTTCTTGTGTTTTGCAAATTGTATCTTGGGTATTCTAAGTTTCTGGACTAATATCCACTTATCAGTGAGTGCATATCTAGTGACTTCTTT
>NC_034592.1:118562035-118568210 GCF_900095145.1 Mus pahari | reverse complement strand
TGTTTTCCCTTTATTATCCTTTGAAGGACTGAATTCGTGGATAGATATTGTTTGAATTTGGTTTTATCATGGAATAATTTGGTTTCTCCATGTATGGTAATTGAGAGTTTTGCTGGGTATAGTAGCCTGGGCTGGCATTTGTGTTCTCTTAGGTTCTGTATAACATCTCTCCAGGATCTTCTGGCTTTCATAGTCTCTAGTGAGAAGTCTGGTGTAATTATAATAGGCCTACCTTTATATGTTACTTGACTCTTTTCTCTTACTGCTTTTAATATTCTATCTTTATTTAGTGCATGTGTTGTTCCGATTATTATGTGTCTGGAGAAATTTCTTTTCTGATCATTCTATTTGGAGTTCTGTAGGCTTCTTGTATGTTCATGCACATCTCTTTCTTTAGGTTCGGGAAGTTTTCTTCAATAATTTTGTTGAAGATATTTGCTGGCCCTTTAAGTTGAAAATCTTCATTCTCATCTACTCCTATTATCTGTAGGTTTGGTCCTCTCATTGTGTCCTAGATTTCCTGAACGTTTTGAGTTAGTATCTTTTTGCATTTTGCATTTTCTTTGATTGTTGTGCCCATGTTCTCTATGGAATCTTCGGCACCTGAGATTCTCTCTTCCATCTCTTGTATTCTGTTGCTGATGCTCACATCTATGGCTCCTGATTTCTTTCCTAGGGTTTCTATCTCCAGAGTTGTCTCCCTTTGGGTTTTCTTTATTGTTTCTACTTCCCTTTTTAGGTCTTGTATGGTTTTGTTCAATTCCATCACCTGTTTGGTTGTGTTTTTTCTGTAATTCTTTAAGGGATTTTTGTGTTTCCTCTTTAAGGACATCCACCTGTTTAGCAGTGATTTCCTGTAATTCTTTAAGGACTTCTACCTCTTTAGCAGCATTCTCCTGTATTTCTTTAAGTGAGTTATTAATGCCCTTCTTAATGTCCTCTACCAGCATTATGAAGTATGATTTTTAATCTGAGTCTTGCTTTTCGGGTGTGTTGGGTATCCAGGACTGGTTGAGTTGGGAGTGCTGGGTTTCGATGATGGTGAGTGGTCTTGGTTTCTGTTAGTAAGATTCTTATGCTTGCCTTTTGCCATCTGGTAATCTCTGGAGTTAGTTCTTATAGTTTTCTCTGGTTGGAGCTTGTTCATCCTGTGATTCTGTTAGCTTCTGTCAGCGGTCCTGGGAGTCCATCACTCTCCTGAGTCTCAGTGGTCAGAGTCCTCTCTGCAGCAAGCTCTCCTCTTGTAGGGAAGGTGCTCAGAGGTCTGGCATTCAGACCTGCCTCCTGGCTGAAGATGTAGGCCTGAATCGGGGCCTGTCCCAGAAGATGTGTCGCTTCTGCAGTCCGCACTCTCACCGGAGCAGACTGAAGCCTAGACGACCTGGAGCAAAGATGGCTCCTTACCAGCTCAGGCAGTGAGAGCCTTCTCGGGCGGACACCTCTCCTCTGGTGGGGAAGGTGCCTGGATGTCTGGAGTCTGAAATGGGGTCTGTCCCAGAAGCTGTGTTGCTTCTGCAGTCTGCACTCTCACCGGAGCAGGCTGGAGCCTGGGTGACCCGGAGCAAAGATGCCTCTCTTACCAGCTCCAAAAATAATTTTCTTCTTTAACTTGTGTCCCTCAGTCATTTTTGGTCATAAAATGGGCTATAAAATAGGATGCTATCCAAAAGTAACTAACACCTAGGCTATAAATTACATTATTGTTAGAATGTACACATTCTGTCTTCTAACGCTATCTTTCCTTCATTTTCTTCAACCAGAAAACCGAATCCCTCCTCTTGGCATGGTTTAGAAATATCTTATGTTTTGATCTAATCTGAGACTCAGACTTCATACAATGTCTTTTGCCTTTTGGGGGGAGTGGGATGGCTGGAACACTGAAGACTTCAGTGGAGTAGGGCATCCCTTATGTCAAATCCTCAAGCCAAATATATTTGTATTCTGAGTCCAGTATGGTGAGAATGGGGGCTTTCAATGTACTGCTGAACCATAAATGCAATGAACGTGGTATCACGTGATGCATCTTATTGATGAAAAAGGTGTTTCTCAGCACGGTTTTTGGGTTGATGTTCCTACCAGGAGGTCTGAGATGATTCAACCATCCAAAGTCTCCACTTAAAAACTTTCCCTACATAGTCTTATCCTTAAACACTTAGAGACTATGGGGCTGGGGAGATGGCTCAGTGACCTTGAAAGTGTGAGGACTTGAGTTTGAAATTCCCAGAACCCACATAAAGCTGGGAAAGTGGTACATATCTCAGTTCTAGTGTTCCTATACTAAGATGGGAGCCAGGGACAGCAGAGTTGGTAACTTGGAGGCCAATTGGAGGTTAGACTAGTGTACACAATATCCATCTCAACTAAAACATCAAGATCAATAAAAACAAAACAAAACAAAAACCCCTGACTCTAACAAGGTTTAGAAGGAGAGAGACCATCATCAGAGTCAGAGTTCTTATGTTTAAACCCAGACTATGACATGTGTGCATGTGCACACTCTCTCTCACACACAAGCACATGCATCACACATAAACAGGAAAGGGGCCCCAGACCTTAGCATAACTGATGCCATGATGGAAATACTATCCAGGCCTTGGAATCAAGCACATAGTCAGCAATACCTGCCAAAAAGAGAGCAAAGACCTAATCTCTTAAGCTCGATAGTTCTGAGAAAGTACCTAAATGTACTATCCTTGTTTTTTTGGCTTCTGTATTTCCATTTCTGGCTAACTATTCTTGCTAACTGATGCTTATCAGGCAAGATGTAGTTTTTGTGTTTAAAACCTCATCCTGGGTTCCAAACACTGAGAGTACTTGCCAGCTGTCTAATAAAGACTTTATTGTGTGAGTGGACTTCTCAGGGGAACATACCTCAATATACAAAACCTTAGGAACTGATGATTTTGAATTTAACCTTTTACTATATCCACTTTTTCTACATGAAGTCATTGACAATCAGGAAAACATCTTCTCACACAGACACATAAGCAATTGCTCTTCTATATCCTATCTCAGAAGAGAGCTGAGTCTATAGCAAGGAATGAGCCCATGCTTATGCATACTGTCCACAAAATGAGGGCTGAAACTCTTGCTTTCTATAGCTTTCAGGCCAACATACCAACACTTATCCATCCTCTGCAGGGTTCTCTTCATATATTAAGAAGCAAGGAGACAGGAAAACAAAACAGGAAGAGGTCATATTTTAAATCCACAGACACCCAAGGAACCAGCCCCTGGGGGTAAGTATGCCTGGCTTGTTTGCTAAGAAATCTCTTACTGTCTTCTACTCTATTACGTCTCTCTCTCTCTCTCTCTCTCTCTCTCTCTCTCTCTCTCTCTCTCTCTCTCTCTCTCTCTCTCTCTCTCTCTCTCTCTCTCTCTCTCTCTCTCTCTCTCTCTCTCTCTCTCTCTCTCGCTCTCTCGCTCTCTTGCTCTCTCGCTCTCTCGCTCTCTCTCTCGCTCTCTCGCTCTCGCTCTCACTCTCACTCTCTCTGTCTCTCTTTCTCTCTTTGGCCAAAAATGAGAAACAAACCTTCAGCACTGATAAAAGTCACCTAAAAATCTAATCTCATAAAGAGATAGGAACCTATTACCTTATCTGTGTATAGACAGCCACAGGCCTACAGTTGTCTAGTGAATGTTCTGCAGTTGTACCATCTCTGTATCCACCTTCCTTCCCTAACTGTGAACACATGGAATAATTCTAGAACACTACAGTCAAGAGCATACTAAATGCTATAACATCTCTTAAACAAACACAGACTGTGAAATCTGTTTGCAAGACAGAATCTTAAAAATTAATGTTTGCTTTCAAAGCATTCACTAATTCTAGTCAAGAAATTTCCCTAGGGGTATGCATGCATTTTGTTCAGGGAAAATGAAAAGTTTTGATATAGTTCTCAAAGAGTTGAAGTGCGGGAAGAAAATCTGATGCCAAAAGAATGTGGCCTAAGGTGATTTCTACCTTGAACAAATGTAACTTTATCTAATAAAAAATGTAATAAAAACATGCTATACACCATCAGTTACTGCCTCAGGATAAGTTAGGCATCATTGCATAGCACTAGCAGCCTTTTTTTTTTTTTTTTTTTAAATCAAGTTCACATCTTATCTGTTGACTGCTGTCTCTGCCTCGGCTGTTGCCCAAGCCCAGTGGTTTCCTTCTTGGCTGGCCAGGAATTTCATGGCAATTTGGCTCTGCAGCCTTTGGTTGCAGATACTCAATATACCCAACAGAAAATTTCATCACACACTGTGTTCTAAGTAGGGGACTGAAATCATGTGAACGTTTCCACTCTCAGGCTTACTACAAAGGCATCTCAGCCCTCCCCTGCTTTAAAAGACAGACCACATTAGAGGACCAACATGTCTAAGGTTTTACAGTTGAAAATAACAATAGTTTTGAAAACAAATGCTCTGACTCTAAAACCAGTCTTATTCCGTAGACCTTATTGCATCACATGTTAGTACAAATCAACTCTGTGTGTTATGAAGGTCTGGCTTATTTAAAACAAGTAAAGTTAAACACAAAATAAAGTTCATCTTGAAGTTTGTCCCTTTGTTTGGTGCATATCTAACATGTGGTCTGAGAGTTTGTGGTTTTCATTGATTCAGATTTCCAGTTACTGACCCCCTACTATGATAACCAGTATTCTGATTATTGGAAAATAGCTCTGTATCAAAACAATTTAATGCTAACGTTAGAAAACAACCACCTCTGCTGGCCCTAGGGGTGATGTGGGCTCACCTGTGTGGGTCCTTGGGAAGTGGAGAAAGTGGTTTCCTTTCTTCCTAGTTTATTGATATCATCCAGTGGAATGTTTGGGTATGTGTGGTGCTCAGTGAAGATGTTTACCCAACAAATAAATGGATTAAATAAATGAAGGGATTGGTAGATGAGTGAGTGGAGAGAGAGAGAGAGAGAGAGAGAGAGAGAGAGAGAGAGAGAGAGAGAGAATGAGAACCACATAAAAGCAGTGTAAGGCATTTTATTGAAATACAGATGATAATTTTAAAGCTATTTAGTGTTAATCCAAACACTATATTTTCAATAAATAGCCATCAAATAATGCTATAGAATATTCAATCATGATGGCACTTGCCATCTGTCTTTCCTGTGAACATGGATGTAGCTCAGCCAATAAACCCCAACATCCCAAGGACATAAAATACATATAATTTTCAGAGCCAGTGTGCTTCAAGGATCCCTAACACTGACATGTAGAACAAAAAATGATGGGGAAACTAAGAGCTAGTTAAAGCTTACCCTGCTCTTATCCCTAGCTCCCATCAATAGGGGCTTCAAGCCTGCAAAATTCACATTTCTTCTTTGCAAATCAAGCAGCAGTTGGAGTACAATCTAAGATGACTCAGGAAGCCAGGGCCTCAGGACCAAACTATAACCAGACTGTTATGTGACTCTGTGAAGCCTCAGAAGTCTAATTTAAAAATTACTGGGTTAATTTGCTTTTCTATGGCAAATGGTCCCTGAAAATGATGGTACAATTTATCACGCAGGCATGAGGATGAAAAGTTCTTGGTGTGTAGCCAGGCCCTGTCTAATTGTGTAAGTGTGAGCTTGCGATTGTTTCAGTTATTCTCAGTGAGCTTATAGATGGTCATGTTTTCATCTTCCTTTTCCACTTCTAGCATCTAAAACTTTCTATTTAAAAAATAGGAAAAAACCATAAACACCAGTAAGTATTCAACAATAAAAAGTCAAAACGCATCTAGACACAAGGATAATTAGTATTTGTTATGTCTCACCATTATAATCAGAATTCCTTTCTCTCTCTTCCAGCCATCTTAGTAGATAACCATTGCCATGGTCCTTCCCACATTAGTTTTGCTTCCTAGCGGGAAAATTCACATCAGCTAGAACCTCTCTTTCAAAGATGGCTGATGCTGCGTACTTATGGTGAAATGTTGCTGAGAATATATTTTGGGGTTGGATGATTTTTTTTTCCAAATATTTCTCTATGTGCACTCCTCCTCTACCTCTCCTCCTTCCCCTCCCCTCCCTCTCCCTCTCCTTCCCTTTCTCTCTCTCTCTTTCTCTCTGTCTCTGTCTCTCTGTCTCTCTGTCTCTCTGTCTCTGTCTCTCTCTGTCTCTCTGTCTCTCTGTCTCTGTCTCTGTCTCTGTCTCTCTCTCTCTCTCTCTCTCTCTCTCTCTCTC
>NC_034592.1:118537026-118561988 GCF_900095145.1 Mus pahari | reverse complement strand
TCTCTCTCTCTCTCTCCACAGTCTCACTCGGAAAGCCTTGTTGACATGGAACTCACTATATAGCCCAGACAGTCTCAAACTTACAGAAGTCTCCCTGCCTCTGCATCCCCAGTACAGGGATTAAAGGCTTGCACCAACATGCCTGGCTTCCACTCATTCTTCACCTATTCAGTACATACTTGAGATCTATTATTGGTTCTTTCTCTTCCTAGTTGAAGTAATATTCAGTTATGCGGCTAATTTCTGCCTTGGTTTATTCTCCTGCAATGTGAGAGTGATGGTACCTAACTCACAGGACTGCGCTGAAGGAGAGTTGAGGAGTATAATTAATACACACAGAACTCTTGTTTACGTCAGTGCTGAGGACTGAGCATAGGGGATTGCGCCTGCCTGACAAGTGCTCTACTCTTGAGCCACACTGCCATCTCTCTCAGTTGTGCACTGAAACTTGTACCTTATACCTGTTGATGAGTGGCCTAGTGTCTAGTTATTGAAAAACTGCTATGTACCATTGAGTCTGCTAAGCCCTAAGCATACAAAGATGAAAAGCATTTTGCCTGCCTGTATGTCTGGGTATTAATTACATGTGTGAAGTGCCCAAAGAGATCAGAAGAGGGCATCAGATTTCCTGCCACTTGAGTTATAGACAGATGTGAGCTGTCACATGGGGTGCTGTGAATTGAAGTCGAAATTGTCTAGAAGAGCAGCATGTGCTTAACTATTGAGCCTTCTCTCCAGTTGTGTCCACACTTTTGAAACTATATTTAAGGCATCATTACGTTGCCTGGGCTGGCCTTGAATTTGAAGTTCTCCTGTCCTTTACTCCCAGTGGGATATAGATGGCACCAGGTGTGCACTATGGCGGCCCAGATTACTTGGATCTTAACTCATCTGAGAAAGCTAGAGACTCTGAGAAAGTCAAAGATGGCAACACGGCAGATGTAGTAACTGTTACCATGTTCAAACGTGATACTCTGAAGAAAATTCCTCATGATATAAAAATACAGACTGAGTTGCTTATGAGTAAAGTAATATAATAAAAATAATGTCTGTGCATATGGTATTGGCTTCAAAATATTTTGTCAAATTTGAGATAACAGGCACAAATGAATGCAGAGTTGCCATGAGTTGAAGATTGGTGATATGTTAGGTATGTAGAGGATGGTACTTTAACTTTTATTTTTTAGTGTATGTTTAGTGTCTAATATTTTTAATAGTAAATGAGTTTTGTGGAAAATATGCATAGATATTGGTGGGAGCTAGCAATCTCTAACATTTTCAATGTAACCATTTTGACTTGGAAAAGACCAGTGGATATATTCTTCAATGGAAGAAGTACTTAAAGGCACAGAAAGGACCAGGGACCAGTAGGCAGATGGCAAGAAAATGATGCCATGAAACTGATCTAAACAGAGTAGGGAAGGAAGACACTCATGACAGTTAGCTGAGTATTAAAAAGGAAAGTCAATCAAGCCTTTATCAAGAACCTACTCATCACTGCTGGGACATACTTGAGTCAAAAAAAAAAAAAATGAGGTCTACCTGGTTTGCTTCAACAAAGCATAAACTCTCCCTCCCAGATTCCTCATGCTCTTCCTAAGGGACTTGAAAGGGCTTCTTATGGGATTTGGGGTTATCTCTGTAATGACCATTTGGGCTTTACAGTAACAGAATTTTGTTGCTCACATTGTAGAGGGTAGTCCAAGATGGCGGTGCCAGAAGATGTAGTGTCTGTAGTGTCTGGTTGGGGGTTATCCCTAATAACTAGTGCCTTCTGGTCGTGTGTTCATATGAGGGCAAGTGAACTAACTTGAGCTCCTTTTTATAAAAGAATTAATTCCATGATCCAATCTGACCCCCCCCCCCCGAAAGCTCAGCTTCCTAATACTATTAGCACAAAGGTTAAGATTCATATATAAGTAGTGTAGGACACATAGTTCTAGTTTGTAAGCATATAAGAAAATAGGGCCAGCTCTGAATAAGATGTTGGGAAGAAGCTGGGTTATCTGAGATAAGTTCTACTCTAGAAGGCTAGAACCAATCAAATGTATTGCTGGTAAAGAAGCAACCATCATTCATTACTCAGAAGAGTCACCTGCTGTCAGTCCCAAGTGGTCTTGTGTTTATTTTGTTTAGATGCAGTGTGAGTTTTGTATATGTTCAGCGAGGGATGTTTTGGCCTATTTGTCAAGAGAGCCACTTTTTACTTTCTTGGTACCTGGGAAGCAAAGACACTGGCTTCTGAAGGCATGAGGGCTAGGTCAGCCTTTCACGGTAATTAGATGGAGCTCTGGGGAGTCTTCTAAGCAATTCATACTTTGGGTAAACTTTATTTTTAATTGTTTTCTGTAAGAACACACACACACACACATACACACACACACATTACACATATATGAAATGGCAGAGAAGAATAGCAGAGGAAAAATGGATTCTGATTAACATGAACAAGTATCAGTCTCACAGAAGTGAATGAGAATAGCGTAACCAATTACCTTGCAAGCAAGCCCTACATAGAAAATAGAAAACTCATTACAATAAAAAAATGTAAGGGGGTCTCTCAAATGGCTCCAGAAATCCAGCAGATCATTTTAGAGACTATGAACAGAAATCTGGGTTGTTTTTCTTTAATGCACTTCACACCATTAACTTTACATAAAGAGTAACATCCTCAAGAAATAAATGGAAACAGCACAACAGGCATCCAAGACAAGGCTACCCAAGGCAAATCAGCCCTTAAGAAATAAAAACCTGCTTTTCCATTTGTATTTTCTTATTGCTGACATCAAGCAGAGCTAAGATGAGAAGGATAAAATAATCAAAACAACTCTTGCTGACACAGGCGTACATAGGTGCAGTTGCTGGCCATTTTCATCTTCCTAGGCTGAAATGTTTTCCAAATGACTTTTTTGTTCTCTATTTTGTAATTGGAATTCTGACTTTGGTGGAACACTGTGGATGTTGCAATACTTTGGCTTTTAAGTGTCCATCACAGGCTCACTTGTCACCCTTTGTTGTTGTTCTCCAGAATGACATTATTGGGAAATGGTGGACACAGGGCCTCCTGGGAAGTTCTTAGGCCATTAGAGATGGGGGAGGACAGGGGAATTCTGATTTCTTCCTTCCACTTTTCCTTCCTAGCCATGAGTGAGTCCTTTGGCTTCTCTATGACATGCTTCCTCACTACAGACCTAAAGGTAGCAGGCTAATCAATCGTGAATGGGAGCCTCTGAAACAATGAGCCTATGTATCATTTCTTTGCTTAAGTTGGTCATTTCGGGCATTTGCTAATAGTTAAAGATGGCTGACAGACACAAATGAGGAATATTTTATACTTGCCCCATCCTGAAAATGGAGTATCTTCTTATATGGTGTAGATGAAAATTTACAGGTTAAAAAAAAATCAATCAATCAAAACTCTAGAAGATAATGTTCCTAAAAGGTATGGCTTTTATCCAGTGACTGGCTGCTCTCTCAAGAACAAGGCTAGTTACCATATTAAAGGGACCTTGGAGAGTACCCTCCTTTTATCTCCTGAGGTCAGTGACAAAGCTCCATCTGCAAACCAGATTCCCGCTACCAGACATAGAATGTGCAGGTGCCATGGTCTTAGATTCTGCAGCTTAAAAGATACAGGGAACCAATTTTTATAGATTATGAACTGTCCAGTTTGAGGCATTTTGAGATATTCCTCTCCAAGAGCCACAACGGCTCTGAACACTACAGGGAAATCCAAATGTGGGGTGGGGAAGGGCAGAAACTTGTTCTAATGCTCACAGAAACAATGCCTTCCCAAGGAGTAGGGCCTGAGCTCAGAGGTCCCTAACAGGGGCGTCTCTGGCGCACAGACAGGAGAGAAGGGAGAGGTTGGGGAGAAATGAAATGGTCAGATACAGGAAGGGAATAGAATTAGACAGAAGAAAAGCAAGAGGGACAGATGGACAGTGAGAACCTAGGGACAGATGGACAGTAAGAACCTCTGTGAACACTCTGCACATTAGACTTGGTCACTCCTAGATGCTGACAAAGTCCCCTAAATTATGTTACTGCTTAGCTCTTAAAATAGGCAGTTCTCAGCTTGTAGGTCACAAACCCTTTGGAGATAGAACGACGCTTTCACAAGGGTCACATATCAGGTATCCTGCATGTGAGATATTTACATTATGATTCATAACAGTAACAAAATTACAATTATGAAGTAGCAACAGAAATAATATTATTGCTGATGGTCGCCACAACATGAATTGTTGGGTTGCAGCATTAGGAAGGTTGAGAATCACTGGTTCTTTATTAATATTAACTAACTAAAATTAATATTAATATTTTTCTATTCAAGGGGAAAAAACAGAGAATGTGGTTGTTCCTTGGAAACTTTGCTAGGACTGTTGGAACACTAATAGGTGAGGAGACATGTTTGAATTGCTTCTTAGTAACAGCCAGGACATAAAACCACTGCTAAAGAGAAACAAGCAGATAGTACAAAAGAGCCATTTGTGCTGAAATTTGAGAACTGTGGCCAACAATGAGCATCCTACTCAAACACCATTAAGTTCAGTGCTGAGTTTGCAAAACCTTCATCGGTGCCCACAGGGAGACCCTTAGTTTAAGAGGTAGTATTTACACTGTTCATGTCTGTGGTGCTTTCTTTTTCATCTCCATCTGTTTGTCCTTCCACAACCTGGTTTCTCTCTCTCTCTCTCTCTCTCTCTCTCTCTCTCTCTCTCTCTCTCTCTCAATTTTTTAAAAGAAGCTTTCATTTATTTTTTTTTAATATGTGCATTATAGGAAACAAAACACAAGAAGGCAAGAACAAAGTCACCCTGTCACAAGAGCTCAGCTCAATGTCTCCTTCTGGATCCTGCAAGCACACACACACTTAGCTAATTGAGCTTATACTGTATGTACCATGCTTTCCCCACATTGTGAACATTCACCCGCTGAAAACCCCATGTTACATGAGGATTTTGGTAACCAAGAATACACTACGCCATCGTAGTCTCTCAGACAAAGTTGTAGTACGGTCCTCCTTGGCAACAGAAATTTCACGGAAGATAAAAACCGGCAGCAGGCCCCTAGATAGACGTACTGGCAAAGTTACAACTGTTCATTTGCTCAGTGCTCAGCTCACAAGGAAACACGAAACAACAGACCACACTAAGTTTAGCATTCCTAAGCCTATCATTAGATCTATATGCTAGCATATGTAGAAGAAGGGGTGTTTCCACTCAAGAAATGTATTCCCATGGAGCAGCTGGAAGCTATACCTATGGCGGGGGCTCTCAGGATGTCAGTCTCCACACAGCTGCAGACCTACTCAGTCTAGCAACATGAATTTCCTAACACTGCCCAGACACGGCTTAGCAGTTCCATGTTCAAGAGGAACCCTTTTTGTCAATTCTACCAGACCCACTATCTCCACTCTCAACTGTGTGTACTCCTTTAGGACATAGCGTTCAGATGACGAGGAGTGAACTGTGCACAATGAACACAAGTATTTTACCAAGATGCTCAAAGGGCCCCTGGGTATAGCTGTCTTCTGGGTGCAGATGCACTAGCAGTCTTTCCCTATCCATCTTTGTCTCTGCACAAATCCTAAGTGCAGATAATGCCAGTGAAAGGAATAACAAAGGCCATGCCCAGAAGACAGCCCTCCCCAGAGACTAGCCTGACCTTTAGTGTCTTTTTTGTTACTTCTAACATCCTTTAATCACTGGGACTTACCTCTACTACTTAGCAACAATAACTAAAACGCACACCTAACCAATGGCTAGACAACCTGAAGCAACCCTTAGCAACAGTGTCCTTTTCTGAGCACCAATTTGCCCTAGCCCACCTCTACTACCTGGGAAGAGCATCTGCTCAAAGGCCAAGTTTAACCTCCATTTCCCCAGTGTGACCATTCCTATGAAATAACAAAATATCCTAAAAAATGGTGTCAACCCTATTTTTACCATGTTGCACAGTTTTTAGATGTATGCAATACTGTATGCATGTGTACACATGTGTGCCACTGCACTTGTGTGAAGGCTAAAAGACAAACTGTGAATTACTTTTCTCCTATCAAGTGCATCCTGGAATTCAAACTCAGGTCACTAGCTTGGTGGCAAGCACCTTTACATGCTGAGCCACCCTACCTACACACTTTTTTTTTTTTTTTTTTTTTTTTACTGTTTTGAGACAAAGTCTATATAGCCCTGGCTTACCCAGAACACAGAGATTCACCTACTGCAGCCTAGAGTTAAAGGCATGCATTACCACATCAAGTCTACTATGCACTTTAAAGTCTAGAGACCAGAGGTTCCCAATAAGCACCTCAGTTTCCCCAGCATGTGAATATATTGCACATGTAACAAAGGCTGTGGTCAGAAAACACCTTCAAAAACAGCAAGGTTCTGGTCTAGCCCCTCTTCCAGTTCTCTCCACCCAGGGGTCACATGTGTGCAACATGTTTTTGTGGGGAGATTAACAATTTCACTTCCTATGTGGTTTTAGGAAGTTTTTTTTCCCACACATTTTAACATAATTGACAAACATGTCTTTTCACTAACTACTTTGTCACACACTGGCACCTCTTTACTGTCTAGGAAGACTGGGTTTTTTGGACACCTGGTTCTATACATTGCAAAATAAGATGCATAGATATGAGAGACAGTGACTGACTAATCTTGTATTATCAAACTTACATTAGCATTAGGTCCTTCATTGATTCTCTTTCTCCCTCCCTCCCAAACCCTGGCAAGCAAGGCTGCATTGCTCAGAAGCGGTTTTCTCTCTCAAGTTCCAAAAGACAGCATTTCACCATGAGTTTAAACAGGAGAATCTACAACACGCATTATTCACCATGTCTATTTTTAACATACATTGTGCACTTCTAAACACCTAGAAGGACTAGATGTTTCAGAGGAGGACATACATTTGTCCCCTATATACATAGTAGTGTTGAAACACACATGTAACTCTCGTTAGGTGTCAAAGTGTCTTCTGGTGAGACCAGTCTGGTCTCTGGCCTTTCTTCTTCTTCAGTCCCTCTCCTGTGTCCCATGACACAGGCACCCATCACTTGGATGACACACACTTTGCAACTCTTCTAACGACTTTTGTCAGACATTGGCAACCTCTTTGCTACCTACAGACTAGATATCACAGGATTCGTTTGTCCAGTATGTAAAACATATACAGTATAGCAAAGTTACATGAGATGCACACAACATACAGGGTGATGGGTAAGCTAGAAATGTCTAGCACACTAATGGAATCTTTTTGCAGTTCCTTCCCTCCTACCTCCTCCATCCACTGAACAAGTACAGCCAGTATGCTGTTCTCAGAGGTGCGCTAACAATTCTATTTCTACACACAGCATTCCTCCAGTTTTAAAAAAACGATATGCACAAATATTATTTTACTTCTTGCGCCTTTAAATGTATCAAGCACTTTCAAATATCTGGAAAGACTAGATGTTTCATGTAAGAATTTATCTGCTATTCGCATGGCATTGGTAACCAAAACTGTATGCAAAGCAATGGATATTATCTGAGATAGCTTCTAAATATAACCATTTGGGCTTCAACCCACTTTCTTATCCCTTCTCTCTGCCTTCAAACCAGTAGACAAATATAGGCATGGAGGAGGAGGAAGAGGTCGGGAGCCAGACTGGTTGTGTGAAGAAGACGTCTCCCTCTCCCCTTATCCTATTGGATGTGTATGCATTTTCTTCCCCATTTCTTATCCCCCCCCCCTCTCTCTCTGTATGTGTGTGTATTTGAATGTGTTTGAAAATGCCAAGGTTTTTTTTTGGAGATGTCTTTCTAGCTGCTCTGAAGTACTGACATATCTTATAAAAGAGGTAAAACATTCTGTAAATACCTTTTTGTTAGGATTCATTTAAAATACTGTTTGGAGCCAAACCTCTCCTGAGTTGACCACATTGTGTTTGTGCCCTGATTCCTAGAAGGAAATCCAGAGCTCTCAGTCATCGTGGTCCATGGTTAGAAAGGAACCGCTATTCTATTTTGTTTGACTTTGCTGTGTGCACAGTGTGTATAAAGGACAAAGGGGACCTAATTTACAACATCTAGTCACTCTAGATGTTAAAGAGGTTGCCAGTGTATGACAAAGTAGAATTAGTAGAACAATACATTTGGTTTTTACTTTTGTCTTGAAGAAGTTTTAATTACCCTTGTTATATGTGTGCCATTTACTAGACTGCTGTGTACATAGTGGACATCAGTCCTTATTTGAAACATCTGGTCTACCTAGTTGTTTAGACATGCCCAACACATGTTAAATGTAGAGGTAATGAAACTTCACTTTGTAAATATCTTTTTGCAAAAATTCTTTTGGGAGTGAAATTATGAACCCCTCTCACCAGGACCTTTGGTACTTGCTGAGGGGTTTGGACGAGGTTCTGGATGGCAGTGAGAGCAGACATGTAGTAGTGTGTACATATGGGATGCTTTCAGATGCCATTTCAATATACTTGCATTTGTTTTCGTGTATGTATACTGTGAATAATGGACAAATATGTCCAAAGTTTTCAACATCTAGACTTTAGATATTAAAGAGATTGCCAATGTATGACAGAGTGGCAAATTAGCACATAGTATAACGGTTAAAATTCAAGAACAGATTGTTCTGTAAATGACTTGGGGATAGAAATTTGTTCAGGATTTGCTTTTATTAGAAAAAATCTCTTGGAACAAGGGAAAGGGGGGGTGGGGATAGGGGATTTTCAGAGGGGAAACTAGGAAAGGGGATAATATTTGAAATGTAAATAAAGACAATATCTAATAAATCTATAAGTATGTAAAAAACCAAAACACTAATAATGATTGATAAGACAAAAAAACAATGAATTTATTAAATTCGTAGGCAAATGGATGGATCTGGAGTATATTATCCCGAGGTAACCCAGGCACAAAGAACACACATGATATGCACTCATTGATAAATGGATATTATCTCAGAATTCCAGAAGCTCGAAATACCCAAGATACAATTCACAAACCACATGAAACTCAAGAAGGAAGACTATAGTGTGGATAGGGGGAACAAAACACCCAGGGAAGGAGATACAGAGACAAAATCTGGAATAGAGACTGTAGAAATGACCATCTAGAGACTGACTCACCTGGGGATCCATCCCATTTACAATCACCAAACCCAAACACTGTTGTGGATGCCAACAAGTGTTTGCTGACAGGAGCCTGATATAGCTTTCTCCTGAGAGGCTCTACCAGTGCCTCACAAGTAGAGGTGGATGCTCACAGCCATCCATTGGACTGAGCATAGGATCCCCAATTAAGGAGATAGAGAAAGGACCCAAGGAGCTGAAGGGGTTTGCAGCCCCATAGGAGGAACAACAATATGAACTAGACTGTAACCCCAGAACTCCCAGGGACTAAACCATCAACCAAAGAGCACACATGGTGGGACTCATGTCTCCATCTGCATATGCAGAGAGGATGGCATAGTTGGACATCAATGGGAGGAGAGGCCTTTTGTCCTATGAAGGCTCTATGTCCCAGTGTGGGGGAATGCCAGGCTGAGGAAGTGGGAGTGGGTGGGTTGGTGAGGAGGGGGAGGGTGTTTTTTGGAGGGAAACCAGGAAGGGGATAACATTTGAAATGTAAATAAAGAAAATATCCATTTTTTTTTTAAAAAAAGGAAGAAAAAAAAAAAAGAAGAGTAAACATGTAAAAAATAAAAAATTTCATTTCCTCTAACCCTTCAGAATGACTGGGCTGCTTGCAAGGTTGAAAAATTCCTGGCCAACACTTTCCTTCTTAGTCTCTCACACCATATCTTTTCCTCATTTTCTTTACTGTTTCTGGGGTTTGCTTTCATTTTTTTTTCTCAGAAAGAAAAAATTTTTGTCTTTAATTTCTGGGGCAACTTCCAAAGTGTAATTGTTGCTAATTTTTTTTTTTTATCGTATTATTGTTATTATTTACTCTTTGTAGCACATATTGTCTTTGGATAAATACATTTCATGTACACAACATTTACCTTCCAAAAGACTAGCACTTCTGATCTTTTTGATCTCCCTACCCATCTCTCTCCAAGGAAGGAGGAAGGGGCATAGCTGATAGAAGAATTCAGAAACAAATACTGAACTCACTTCAGTGAATTTCTGCCCCATGCTCCTGGCTTGCTAACAAAGAAGAGTTGGTCTCATCTAGTCTGTTGGGTAACTTTTTGAGAAGTAGCCTCACTGAGCACATGGTCTTTCCTCAGGCACGTGTATCTTGCATCTAGTTGTGAAAGTGTTATTGGAGAGCAGATAAAATGCACTTTCCTCAGCCCAGTGTTTTTAGTCATAAAACTTTTGGGACAGAATATGAACAAACTATATTGTATGAAAATTTCTAAAAATAAAGTTTAAAAAACTTAATTTTTGGATGGCCACAAATTAAGGGCAGGTTAGATAGATATTGACTCCATGAACTTTCCTGTGGATTTAAAGAATGATTTTCTATAGTTGAGATAAACTTTTAGAACACCATCTATACACATCCCATTAATTAGAGTCTAGATGAATTCCATATTTTATCCCACTTATATGACTTAACATCCCCATCCCTTAAGAAGTTAATGCATGGGCCCATGGACTTTGTGTAATTGCCACAAATGACCATCTTGATAAATGTCACTATTATGTTGTATTTATGACATCTGACTTAAGTACTCTTAAAAGTCAAGATATCTTTAAATGGTAATGCACTGTGTGTGTGTGTGTGTGTGTGTGTGTGTGTGTGTGTGAGATTATTCAACATATGTGAGAACAACATACATCATAAATACATTGCTTTTATTTGCTATAATAGACTCTTATATAGCAAGGGAAGCAAATAAGACCATTTCTAAATTATGATGCAAATCAGACTTGTCCTTTACAACTTTTGAAATAACCTGAGCTTTCATGGGGAAAAAGTCTCAACTTGGCTGATGTTTCCTTCTCTTTTCCTGATGTGAATGTCAGCACCATGCAATCTTTTACCCATGATGCTGCTGGTGATGAAACTCTGTCAGTTATAAGTGACAGATGCTGAAGAAGACAGAAGAGTCAAAGTGCCAATCTGCATTCCACATGAAGCAAAGCCACCAATTGCCCACGTCTCGTTTCCTTCTCAGAGGTAGGAAACAAATCTGTATTTATGAAGGCCCTTCTAGGCAAACACTTTTCTAACATGCCACCAGGTTAGGATGGATGGGTAATGATGGATAAGACATTGCTCTGATTCTGAAATCCTCCTGAGTATGGAGTCATCAATTTAACTGAAGAGCATTGTGTTAAAAGAAAAGGTAAGGATAAAAATAGTAAATGGGGCCACCAGCTTAGCTATAAGTTTTTTGGAAAAGTTAAATCCAAGAGAAAACCTGAAAATAAGGAATTAAGTACATGGATAAAGGAGCTGGCAGGGAGAGTGGGAATCAGGGAAAGAAAAAAATCAAATGGAGGCAGAGATAAATGACCACATATGAGTCAAGTCAAACCTGTCCCGACCTGTCCCACTAAATCTGTGGCTTATTCAGTGCTCACCATACACTATGGAGAAAGAGTTATAATCAACCATTATCTGTTACTGGTTTCATTTTGTCAAGAAATTTCTCCTTAGGCACACTGAAACTTTTTGCTATGATTTAATATAAAAATCTCTTTAAGATCTGCATGGGATTATCTAGCAAATCAACTTTGTCTCAGATGCTTAACAATGCATATTCTAGTCAATAGAAAAACCAAAAATAGAAACCAAGTTGTGTGTGCCTCTGTAGGTCTCCAATCTTATGATGAGCTTATGGTCTGGTTCTTTTATGCTCTTTAGTGATGGCTGAGTGGATTACCAGACTCACAGTTTTTACTGGGATCAGAGACTCATGCCTGAAAGAAGAGTATGTGGAGACTCATTCAGAGTGCCTGATGAGTTCCATGGAGCATCACAGTGAGGTGAGCTTAGAATGATCTTGGCTTGGGGACAATTCCCCACAAACCCGCAAGTCACCATTTCATTGACACTTAGCATTAAAAGACTCTCTCAAGACTGAGCTGCTTGACACAATCACTATTTTAGTTCATTGTAATCAAGTTAGGTCTTGATTCTTGTTTGGTTTGTTTTGGTAAGATTGGAACTGGTCACATTTTTTTCAAATTAATCAATTATTAAAATTATATATATATAATTTTAATATTAAAATTAAATACACACACACACACACACACACACATACATTTAGTGTTTAGTGTTGCTTGTATGTATATGCTTTTAGGACTGGCCAGTTGTATTGAATAAACAATTAGCAATCTTATCCCTGGAGAAGTCTGTTTCTCCTTCTATTGGCAGTCATGAATTGCCTAGAGCTCTTCATTGTCCCTGAGAATTCCCCCATCTACACTGGTATGTCAGCTGATGGTTTGATTATTCAGACTTTGTTAAGCCACACTGTTGAGATTTCAAGGGATATGGATTCCCCATCATACACAGAAAACAAAACCTTGTATCAGACTTTCTATGGCTCTTCTTATGGTCCTCTGACTCTTTCAATATTTCCATTTCTTTTCCCATGATGCTCCTGACCCTTAGGTATAAAGTATATAGTGGATGCATTGATTGGGCCTAGGTACTCATAGTTAGTTGTTCTCTGAACTGTGTTGATCATCTGATTTTCTGTAATTATTTCTGTATGCTTCAAAAAGAGCCTTCTTTGACAAGGATGGAGAAATACACTTTTCTGTGGATGTAAGGATAACAATTTAGAATGTAGTTAGTAATTATGCTAGGTTAGGCAAGTGGCTGTACTACGTTCTCCTCTAGGACCAATGATCTCATTAACTGTGGGTAGTTGGCTAGGTTTGCGGTACCAGGCATGGTTTCCTTTGTGTTGAGAGAATCTTAAGTCCAGTTAGATGGCTGTTGATGACTCCCAAGATATTTAGGGATTATTTTGCCGTATTGGTTATTGTCATGGTTCATAGGCATCACTATTGGCTAACACTGCTAACTGCCTGCCTTGCTTCACAACTTGCATAGCGCCTTCCAAATAGTAGGAAGGCTTATCTTCTAGAAGGAGATTTCTGGGTCAACTCAATTCATCTAACTCCTATATCTGAAGGATATGATATCTTGAGCAATAGAGAATTATCTTCAACTTCTGGGAGGGAACCAAGGACAACAGAAATATTCTACATTGTTTTGGGGGTTGCTCAGACTCTCCCAACCAATAATGTGAAGTTTCTCTTGCCTCATACTGGGCTGTTTGTTAAACTCTATGGCACTTGGAGGTAATATTATTACTCCAAATGGTGTAACTTCATCATGTAAATAAGGTTATATACTGTCCATATATGTTAAAAATATATTTTATATGTAACATAAACCTATATGCATATACACTTATATGCATATTTATGGGTGTGTGTATATAAATACAAAACAATGATTCCCTATGGCTTTTTCAAACATCCTTAGAGTTCTGATTCCCTCCTTCCATCTTCTCCTTTTATATTGTCCTCTCTCCTCCCTCTTCAGTTGAAACCCACCCCCTTTTCCTACTTCTGCCTTCATGCCCCCTTTATCCCACCATTCCCTTCTCTAGAATTCTGTCCTCCCTGTTCCATGCTCCCCTTTCACTTTTCTTGTTTCTATGGTAACTCAGGTTAATGCTTACACCTGAAGATTTGGCACTGGGAACTACAAATAAAATAAAACGTTTTGGTTTTGGTCATGGAGATTTCAGAGATGCCAGGTAAATTGTCTTCCTCATGGTCTCTCATTCTCCAGGCTGGTCTGTAGACATCTCCATTTCCAAAAGCAACAAATGAGCAATTATGTGTGCCTTCCAAGTCTCTGCTTAGGTCATGTTTGATACCATCCCATTGATCAAAACAAATCACATGGCCAACGTCAACATTTTATTCAAGGAAGTAGAGAAAGCCGGAATGAAGAGATGGCTCTACTGGTAAAGTGATTGGCATTCACGAGTGAGGCCCGAGTTAGGCTCCCCAATCCCTATGTAAAGAGAGTGGCAGGATGGATGGCACCTGTAATCCCAGCAGGACAGATGGTGCCTGTAATCCCAGCAGGACTGATGGCACCTGTAATCCCAGTGCTGAGGTGGCAGAAACAGGAGGATTCCTGGGGTTTACTTGCTAACTAGTTTAGCTGAATCAGTCAGCTCTAGGTTCAGTAATAAACCCTGTCTCCCCACCAAAATAAGGTAGAAAGCTATCAAGGAAGACATTTGATGTCAAACTCTAGCCTCCATCTGGACATGCACACACATGCATATGTAATTACACACATATGCACATACACAGAAATATATGTGCATGTATACTTATACATACAAAATAAAATAAATCAGCATATTCCTTTTGTGAGATGAGATCTCTCTCTCTCTCTCTCTCTTTCTCACACACACACACACACACACACACACGCGCACGCGCGCACGCAAAGAGAGAGAGAGAGAGAGAGAGAAAGAGAGAGAGAGAACAGATGAGAACAAATACATGCTGGGAAAGAGCTTTGCATATGTTAAGCAAGCATTTTACCAATGAGCTATAACCCTGTCCTTACAACTTCTCTTAATGGAAAAAATAATAAAAGCATTATAAAAAAAAAATCCCTGCTTAATTTGTGGACATTTTTGGCAATCAGTCAAACCCAAATGCATATTAAAGTTCATTGGGGATTATGGCTAATGCTTAGGCAACTCACTAACCTAATTACATCCATTTCAGGAAGTGCGACTTTTTTTTTTAAATCAGTGTGTATATATGCATGCATGCATGTATGATGCATGTTAATGTCCCAGAAGTATTCTTTTTAAAAATTTATTTATTTATTTATTTATTTATTTATTTATTTATTTATTTATTTACCAGATGATGTCCCACCCCCAGTCCCTCCCTCACAGAGTCTATCTCTCTATCCCCACCCCTTCTCCCTTGGGGTGGGAGGCTGGTTATCATGTCTCTGCCAGATTAAGCACATCTTCTACTGAGGCCAGACAGGGCAGCCATGAAGACCGAGCTGCTTGATTGCTACATATGTGCCCCAGGGCCCTGCTCCAGCTTCTGTTCTTTGGTTGGTGGCTCAGCTTCTGAGAGCTCCAAGGGGTCTAGGTTATTTGTTGGTCTTCCTGTCCAACAAATTCCTATCCCCTTTGGGGCCTTTAATCCTTCCCCCAACTCTTTCATAAGTGTCCCCGACCTCCTCCATCCCATGTTTAGCTGTGGGCATCTAATCTGTTTCAGTCGGCTGCTGGGTAGAGCCTCTCAGAGGACAGTTATGCTAGGCTCTTGTCAGCAAGCATAACAGAGTGTCATTGATAATGTCAGAGGTTGGTGCTTGCCCAAGGGATGGGTTTTGAGTTGAGCCAGCTATTGGTTGGCCTTTCCTTTGGTCTCTGCTCCATTCCTGCATTTCTTTTAGACGGGACAAATTTGGGGTTGAATTTGTCCCCCAGGTCAGTTTGAATAGTCCAGATGGATTGTCCTCCAGAGCACAGATTCTTTAAAATGATATGTGCTTCAGCATCAGCTGAAGGATGTACTTAAGTAGATTTCTAGACACCACACAGAGATTCTGATGGGACTGGCTTGGGATGAAGCTGGAGAATGTCCATTTCTGATAAGTTCTTAGGGGGCGCATCTCATACGATTGGTTGTCAATACTACCACAGTTAAGTATAGCAAATAACCAGCTTGGGCTCATTTCTCTGTAAAAAGAACCATGATCACTGTTAGCTCAAACTTAGTATTCTTTCTCAAACACTGTCTCTCAGGCATTCCAATACAGCTAGCTAGTGGGTAACCATCATCACAAAAGATCCTGCACTGGGACACAAGGCTGTTCTATCTACTTACTTCTGTAAGGCTGCCTCTCAACTAAGCACCTACATCTCTTTCCTTCAGCTTCCTATTAAATGAACAGAATGGATGATGATTTGGATGAGTGACAAGAAAGAAAGCTGAGGCCTTCAGTACCCAACAACAGAAGTCAACTGTGACATCTAGCTCACTCTTCAGTTAACAGCATCCATCAGAACACACAAAAGATAGAAGATGAATCCCTGGGAAGTCTGATTCTGACCTCTGCTAATCAGGATGTAGGAAGAATAGAGACAAATCACTCATTTGCTCTTTGGTAAGAGCCAATGCTTTTCAAGTACAGTATTTGCAGCTCATGCTTGCTCAGAAGGAAGGGAGCATGCTGCTATATCCTGATAATTGCAATTGAGAGGGGGCTCTTATCTGCATTGGCCAGAAAAATTATTGTCTATTCTTTACTGTAATCAGTGGTCTATTTATAAAATACACCCTCTATCTGGGCACTTCTACCTTCTAGGTAAGAGGATGCCATAGCTGACTAGACAATTAGCTCATTCTCCTCCAGATTTTCCAGAGAAGAGAAGGATGATTTGTATTATACTTGTGCCACTGCCTGACACCATCTTCATGCCAGCAGCCACATCACCAGCTCTGCAGAGCACAGTGCTCTATCTATTCCCACCCGACATACAGATGGACCTCCTATCAGTGTCCTTCAGGAAATCCTGATTTTCCTCTTTACATGTCCTGAATCTCCAGTGTTTACTTGTGCCTGGCCAGTCAGCAGTCATTTTTCTCCCTGTTTGAGGGTAAGGTCTTATGGCCATGCTATATGGTAGATGATTCTACTTTTAGCTTTTGGAGAATTCTCCCACACTCATTTCCACAGAGGCTACATCAATTTTCTATATTATTATTATTATTATTATTATTATTATTATTATTGCTTATTCAGCTTACACTCTACTCATTGCCCCATCCTAGTCATCCCCTCCCACAATCCTTCCCCCTTCATGACTTCCCCCTCCTCTTCTCCTCTGAGTGGGTGGGGCCGCTCTGGGTAACTTCCCACCCATGCACATCAGTTCTTTATGAAGATAAGTACATCCTCTCCCACTGAGGCCAGACAATGACTACATCAATATTCAATTCTGGTGTGTGTGAAAGTCTGAGGACAAATGACCAGAGTCTGTACTTTCCTTTTAGCATGATATTTCAAGGTTGTAAATTCAGGTGACTAGGTTTGATGGCCAATCCTTTCATACTTATTGTGAAAGGATACTTGTGAGCCATACTTATTTTATCCTTTGCTTGCTTGTTTAAGCAAGAAGCAAAGACTCTTCTTCCTCCTGCTAAATTAAAGGCATGTAGCCATGATACATACCTAGCTGGTTAGCAGCTAGTAAACCACATCTATCTCCATAACAGACAGTAGGAGTGTCCTTCCAGGCAGAACTGTCTTGTGTCTCTGCCATACAGAGACAGAAAGCACTCTGCTGTTAGAATTATTCTCAGGAGTGGAAACACAGCATGAATGCTTGTGTTTGGGTGGTTCACAAGACAAATGGGTGATGTTTCTGTGCTGGAAACAAGGGACTTAGCCCAGCTGTAGAATAATGCCAATCAAAGATGACGAAGTCCACATATGGAGAGTCCAAACCTTTACTTTAGGTAGCAGCAAGTGGGCAGCGTAGGTGATAGGAGAAACCCCCTTCTGGAAGTAGCCTGCCAGAAGTTTGTTTGCTTTCTGCACCCCTGTTGTTTGCAGTGCTATGCCAGCTGCAGCTTCATGGACAATTTGTCTGAGCTTTCTTCTTACCTCAAAGCATCCTGGGAAGCTCTTTCATCTCCAAGACCTTTGCTGTGTCCTTCCTCTGTAGCCCTTCGAGCCACTCAGCCTTCCAGAGAAAGCATGGCTCTCAAGCTTTGTTGCCAACACCCTGATGATGGTATCTGAGAGTTTTGCTTTCTGGATTGCTAATACCCCCTTAAAACTGGTTGACAACCAAAGAGAGGTGAAGACAATTTCTTGAGTAAGCCACAGGGATCATAAAAATTTCTTGTTCCCACAATAGTACTCAAAGAGATCACCCATGACCCCAGTGGGTGGTAACTCAGAGTTTTCTAAGTAGAAATCACAATTGTAATTCCTGGGTTTTTGTACACAACACCAAGCTATGTGCCCTGAGTTTACATTACAAATGTTTTGAAAGTCTGGACAATCATAATGAAAAAATGCAACAGATTAAGCAGTTCAAGAAAACATGTTAATTACATTACTCTATCATCAAAATTGGCTATCAAGTATGCATTTTAAAATATTTTATTTTGAAAAATCAAATATTCAAATAACAATATAAAAGTTTGCATATATAATTTCCAAGGTTTATATGTTGTCACATTGTCTTGCTCTCCTTATCTACAGTACTACTCTCTCTCTTTTTATTTCTCTCTTTCTTTTATCTCTCTCCCTCCCAGGCTCCTTGTTTATGGTTTGGTTCTTTGTATTGCTGAATTCTGCATAGGCAGATTTAACAACCCATGGATTTAAATATTTGGACAAAAAGAATTACATCTGTATTAAAAAGGTACAGACTTCTTTCTTGTCATTATTCCTCCAGATAATCCAGTATAACAAAGGTTTACAGAGTATTCATTATAACTATCTAGAAATGACTTAAAGCACATGAAAGATATGAATGGATTATAGGAAAACCAATTCCCTGCCATCTAAGAGAAAGACTGCTGCTGACAGTGGTTTCCTTACATGTTTCTGAACACATCCACACAGACAGCTATGTATTCCACTTAACTGCAACTCAGTAATCAAGCCCGAGAAACTTGATATGAACACCATGTTGCTGCTTAGAACATATACTCAAAGATTGCTGATTATCTCAATGTTTTTAACAGAAGTTAAAGTTTTGCTCAGCTCTGCTTAACATGGAAAAGTATATATTCTGCTATTCTGTGTCATTTATATTTTTGACAAGCATAGGAAAATTGATTCTAATCTGGTGACATCAAACAGAGGACCTTGAGTTAAGAATAAGCAGGCTTCAAATCTATAGGCACAATTAGTTTCTTCAGATTGCTACAGCTAGTGGTTTATGTTTTGTAAAACATCCTTTTTGTCTTCACTGATATACAGCTCAATAGGAAATGAATAAATGAACTTAGGGCTTTGAGACACTCTGTTGTAATTGGGGTCAAGTCTTTGATGCAGTTAGCAATCCGTGGTCTATTACAAGACTCAGACCTCAGATTTCAATGCTTAGGCAGGTGATCACCTTAATACATGGCTACTAAGAAGAGACACACCAGGAAATAAAACTTAGGGTAAATACAAAGTTAAAATTGTATCAGGAAATCAATTTTTATGATTCAAATATTTTCTCAAATATGCTTGTACCCTTAGAGAATAAAATTGCTGATTCTATAGAGTAACCTAATTTTTATGAGATTTCCCCTTAGAGCTAAAATCCCAGTTATAATGTAGAAAAGGATATTACTTATTAAAAATGTTCCAATATCAAAAGCACAGAAGGTGAACTCTGTGTATAGGCAGCACATCTGTATCTACATCTATATCTACCTCTCTCTGCACCTTGTCATTGAGTGTGCTCCTGTCGAACCCAAGTGCCGTTGCTGTCATGCCCTCGGAGCAAGGGTTTCCCCTCAAAGACTCTGATTTTGAAACAAAATGAAAGACAGTCAAGAAACCAAGAGGATCAGCAGCACAGAGAGCTGAGACAGGTGTTTAGCCTCGGAACTCCTACAGGTTAACGGACCGGGAAACAGGAACTTCTAATATTAAGGATTACACGTAAGTTATCTTTATATTTTTATAGTATCACTCATCCTTTAATATATCATGTTATTCTATGAGCCTTGAGATAGAGTCACCTTATTTGTATTTAATGTGATTAGAACTGGGAACCCACTCCTATCATGGCAATACTGAATGCTAAAAGGTTTCCTATGTCGTTTTCAAGCACAGGTGCTGTTGTAATGTTTTAAACATTTCTAGGTTCTTTAGTTCATTGTTCTATCTTAATCATGCTAATAAATGGGGTGTAGTTCTGTTTAGCTTCAGAAAGTTGCTGCCTGATTGTGAAGGTACTTAGAACACCGTGTTGCTCCAGCTGCTGGTACTAATGTCAGGAAATGAGTGATCAAAGTGTCTGTCAGATTATGAGAAATGAAATCCCTCTCAATTTGTGCAGGGTGCCAGATCAAAAGAATGGAGGCATTGCAGCTCACAGTCGTCTCTCAGAGAGCATTATTATTCATTTGGGACCCAGACTTCAAGAAGATGCCCCACACGGCACCTGCTTGTAGAATGTGTAATTTAACAGGAGACAGTGTTATGAGAAAGAAATTACAGAGTTGTACTGTAGCTCCAGGTAATCTTATTAATCTTTTTGACCTTTCCTTTGCTATTGGACTGGTTGTTGCTAATAGAAAGATAGCATTATCATTCCTTATTGAAGTAGGAAGTAGGAAAAACCCAAGCAACAATGAGGTGGTTTTTAACTTGTGACACTAATGGACAGTGTACCCATGCAGGTGACACTGTGGTCACTCAAGTAGATAATTCATGTGTTTACTTCATTCCTGCCCTTCTCTTTCTAATGACAACAGAATTCTAGAATCTGACAGAGGACTCTTATTTAGCAGATTTAGTGGTTTTGAGGAAAAAAAAATACAAGTCACTAGTAAAGTATTCTTTGTTTGAAAGGATGAACTTATAATCGTTAATATCCTTGAGAGGTCGGAGAGAGGGTGTGACATTCCTGGAGGGCTTTGGACACATCACAGAGGAGTCCGCATATCTCCTTTAGGTTCCCCTAAGATGTTCTTCTCCTTTGGGGGAGTGTCACTTCTCTGCTGCAGCATGTAGCAGATTTCCCGTTGCATCTCAAAACTGAAGCTTTGTTACGATGTTCTGGGCAGCAGAGTTCCTAAAGCTGCTCTCCTGGAAGGGATGCGTGGTTCATGAATTAAGAGTGAGAAAAGGGACAGAGGGGCAACAACTGCTTTAATAAGGGTTTTTAAATCTCCGTTAGTGTGAAGATCTCTTTGGTAATGTTTTAAAATGTGTCCTCTTACTTTTCTCATTCTCTTCTCTCCTCTCCATCTGCTACATGACATCACACTGGACATTACCAGTGAGAATATGCCTAAGTGAGAATATACCTAATATGCTAAGTATATTAGTATACTAATATACTAAGTGCACACATGAGTACAAAGATGGGGCAGAAGGGCACCGCATGGTAATTGCTGGAGAATGGCATGGATGAATGAGGTTAGGAGCCTATCTAACCACATGTTGCTCCATAAGCAAGAGGTTGGCTATGTAGAGTTTTGGGTAGCCTCCCCCCACACACACACAAAAAAAAAGTTGCTGGACCATAGACAAATACATTGATTTATAATATGTATTATATTTAATTATATATTTAATTAATAGTAATGAAATATAATATAAATGGTCTGTGGCTATTTGGAGTTCAAGGGGGAAATCCGAGCAGGCTGACAAGAATTATATGGTCCCAATTGGCTAGAATTCTTTATTTTAAATTTTTAAGCTCATTTTTCCATTGGTATACGAACTTCTAGAATGGCATCTAAACTGCAAGCAGATATTAAGTAAACAATTCACCAGTGTGACTTATAATTATGACATTGTACAATAAATCATGGTATTCTTATTGTGGTACGTACAGTAAGCAAGTGATCTGCCCTTCTAATAGGTTCTTTAAGTGCATGGTATTTTATGGTTGACTTGAGTTCAATGCTGTATGACAGTTCTCAAAATCTTATCCCATCCTGCTTGACTGGAGCTGCTTGCCCATGGATTGACAGCTCTTACATGGCCCTTTCCCACCCCTATCCCTCAGATCTTGTAACAAACATTCTATTTTTTGATTCAATGAGTCTGGCTATTTTGCCTATTTTATGTAAGGGGCATCACGAAGCACAGTTGATTTTCTGTGACTGGCACATTTCACTCAGGATGTCTTCAAGAGTCATGTACTTTTTTTTCCTGATGGGGGGGGGCTCTTTTTCAAGGCTGAATAGTATCCCACCATTCTGTCATACCACATTTTCTCTATACATTCACCCATTGATGGAGAGTCTAGGTCATTTTCACACCTTAGCTACTGTGAATAGTGTCTCAGTAAGTGAAAACAGCAATGCGATATCACTTCATACCTGTCAAGATGGCTATTATTAAAATAAAAGTCAGCAAGGGTTGTGAAGGATTTGGAAGAATTGAAGTGCTTGCCTTCTGTTTGTGGCCATTCAAAATGGTATAACTGCCACAGGAAAAAGTATGACAATCCTTCAAAATATAAAAAAGGTAGAATTACCATATATGATGGGGTAATCTTTCTCCAAAATGCTTGTGTAAAACAATTGAAATCGTTGCTACTTTCCATAACCATTCTGGAACTAGTAAGGTCCTGTGCCAGCTTCCTCTAGAGTCCTGGGATTGTAGACACAAGCCACCATGGTGGCCCTGACTTCTAAACACTTAAATTCGCCCTCCAGTTGCATAATTTCCTGTTGTAGAGGACTGTGGTCACTGTGTTTGGTAGTTTTCTGGGTGTGTCATATCTTGAGTGATGTGAATCCTCCAATCCCCATCCACCCAGATTTTTGGAACATTGGAAGAAGACGAGTTTCTGGATAGATGAATACAATGTTTTCCCTCAGGGAACTGCTATAGTATTTTGGCTAAACATACTATTGTTTAATGTTGCAATTATCTCAAGTCAAATTGTACATCCTTAAGTGATATGTCAAAATTAAACCAACCCTTGAAGAAGAATTTAGAATTAATAATCATTTTTGTCACGGATGGATAGATAGATAGATAGATAGATAGATAGATAGATAGATCTTTGTCTATTTGCTCATATTGCCCCATACTACCCAGAAAGACTTTCCGATGATTGTTTTCTGTGCTCTCAAGGAAGAAGGAAGGTCCATGCTGTGCCATTTACCCTTTGTCAGTAAAATGATTATGCAACCATTTTATGGCGTATAAAATTTTTACCTTTTGCTCTCTGATTCAAGTCATGGGTGAGATTCTATTATGATGCTGCTGTGCATTTGGGCTTGTTTCGGGCTCTCTTCAGGAAGTTGGGAATACTGTGTTTGAGAGGATTGAAGAACCACAGAAAGCATTTGTACATTTTAAAAACCCTGTGCTTGGGGACATATCTATTGGTAAAGTATTTTCTATGGAAGTATGAGGACTTGATTTCTGTCTTCAGCATTCATGTAAAAAAACCAAGGATGGCAGTACTCATTTGTAACGTCACTGAAGACAGGAGGATCCAGGAGCTAACTTGCTAACCATCCTTGCCTAACCAATAAGCTACTGGTTCAGGGAGAGAGCTGGTCTTGAAAAATAATGTGGAAAGCAACTGAGGAACACACCTGAATTCAACTTCTGACCTAACTATACATGCATGTACATGTACATATGTATACACTTGTGAGAATATATACACATAAAGAACTTTTAAAAAATCTTAAAGGGTGAGTTTTCTTGGTAATATATAGTGTGCAGTACTTACAGATTCTAGTCAGATAAGTATAGTGCCCTTAATATTTCATGTGTATCACTATTAGCAATATATAGCTAATATATAACATATGCTGTTATAACAAAAAGTGCAGTATTCAGCAGCTCTAGCACTTATGTATGTAAGTGGATAGATAAGTTCTATATGTTTATGGGTGCATAGAGTTTTGTGTATGTACACAGGAAAGACAGTAAATTGGCTCTCAGTGTAAGACTTTGAAGTAGGGAGTTGCTAGTCAAGTTTGTTTCCCTGTGCAACTTAGCTTGCTTGAACTGACTCTGATGTCTTCATATGCACCTTATGAAAGACGATTTTCTGAAACAAAAAATTGGAGACAGATTTATTTCCATATTTTGCCTTTTATTCTTTTTCCTTCTCCTTCTCTCTTCAAAGTTCATTCATGCAAATATTTTCCAGTGTTTACAAGTGGTGTCTCCTTCAAAACTGGATTTGGGTATTCTGACGAATACTCATGGTTCACAGGGAAAGTATCTGGGAGTCCTTCTGAACACAATGTCTTTTAGGAGCTGTCCTGTCTTTCCATCTGAGCGCTTGCCAGTCAGCCTGTCTTTAGTGGCAGGGAAGGCAGGAAGCCAATAAGTGAAAGAAAAGCAGTAGTTGGCCAGTCCCACGCAGCTGCGTAGAGCAAAGTGAACAGAATACAGACGGAATGCTGTCGAAGGCCAATGCCCTTGATTCTGATATTGTACTTCAGCTTTGCTTTGTTTGTTGTGTTCCTTGCCCACTCCCACTCTGTAAGGTCAACTACTCATTGATGATCTTTATATTCTTCATGAGAGAATGTGCATACTCAGAGACAAATGAATATTCGTTGACTGCCTTCCATGGAAAACTGTCATGCCACTTTGAAATGACTCACTCCAAACATTCACGGAGTGTGTCATTTGCTATGTCTGTCTTGAAGACCATGCCTTCATCCCTGTGATAGGATAGAATCTCATCAGACTCAGTATGAATGAATTGGGAGTGAATTGCTCCCTAGACCCTCTGGAATGTTACAGTAAACATTATCAGGCACACAGTAAGGGAGTTATTGACTTTAGCGACTAGATTTGAAAAATACACATGAACTTGAGTTTGACTGGCACTTTGAGAACTTAGCTTGTAGCAGATGCTCCTTACAAGACCAGAAGCATATGATGTAATGTACAGCACTATGCTAGATACCTCTCTGAATGCCGAGAGTTCAGTTTGAGTCAGGGCTCCCTGTTAGCCTTCAGGTTGTGAAGTCTCACACTAACACCACCCTCATGTTTGGAGGGACCTAGGAGCCATCACAGATGTCCCCCCAAAATCACTGTTTTGCAAGGTAGACATTAAACTTTAGACTTTATTTTCTAAGGAACTCCAGCCAAGTAACTGGGCTTTAATAAAATTAGGAGCTTCTCTCTATGAGATTAATATGGTATATTCCTGTGAAAAAAATTTTTGCGGGGAGGGTTCTCTGTATAGCCCTGGCTGTCCTGGAACTCACTTTGTAGACCAGGCTGGCCTCAAACTCAGAAATC
>NC_034592.1:118535111-118537011 GCF_900095145.1 Mus pahari | reverse complement strand
GCCTGCCTCTGCCTCCCGAGTGCTGGGATTAAAGGCGTGCGTCACCACACCCGACATTCTTGTGAAATTTGTTCAAATTATTCTTTCTCTCTTATTTATTGTGAACTCATGAACCACTTCATTTGCATGACAATGAATGACACGATCCATGGGACGATACTTTGATCATCTTTTTATTTCTCCCATATTGATGGTAAACAAATCAGAAGAACTTCATGTCTGGAGAGGAAACTTAAACCTATAGTCCATATCTCAGCTTATGGTTGAGATATATTAGGCTAAGGAAGGAGAGCTGACATAAGTGTTTACAAGATGTCAGTCAACTGTATGTGAGCATATGCTTCGCAAGCATCGAATCTTCATGGTAACTTCTTACACACGTTATCTTTGATTTGAGAATTAGAAGCATACCATGAGAAACCTTGGTGTGGGAGGCTTCAAGAACTTCAGTACATCAGCCACCTTTCTCAGTCTCTCTCATCCTCCCCAAGAAGCTTCTGTCTTAGTCAATTGGTCTCCATTACCCAGCCTGATGATGTCTTACCAATGCCAGACATTTGTTTCTCACAGTTTTAGAGGCTGAGGTTGGCTTGCCAACCTCCCCGGGTATTGGTGAAGCGCTCGCTCTCTATTGTAGCCTGCAGATCACTCCTTGGGTCCTCACAGAATAGGTAGAGAGTGTCTCTTGCTTCAGAACACTAATAAACTTGTGTGGGCTCTACCCCATGACCTAAACCCCTCCTGAGCCATGGTTGGTGTTACGGTGTCAGATTTTCACCTTACTAATTGGTAAAGGTGGCAAGAGCTACAAAAATTTGGTCAATAATACCCCTCCCCAGTACTAAAATCTTGCCAGACAGAAACAAGAAATCATGCAATATCCACCTCAGCTCTTAACAGGGGATACACAGAGTGTGCAGTGCGCAAGCTATCACAAGGAAGCCATAGGCTGTGTCTAAAATTGAGGAAATCCTGTATGGTAAATCGTCCTGTTTGTTCAGCTCATAAATAACATAAAAATGAATAGGGTCCATTGTATAATGTAAGACTTGAGAGACAAATAAACCAGGTGCAGCCTGTGGACCTTGGATCCTGACTTATGGGCCAGCTGCAGAAGGAGGAAACTGAAAAACTGGAACCTGAACCTGAAATGGTACCAGGGGGCATTGTGTGCCATTTTGGTTAATCTTAGGGGCTGCTATGTGCCATTTTAGTGTGAAGCTGTGACTTTGGTTCATTTAAAAATACTTGGGTGTCAGAAACACGTACTAAGTCAATATATATGTAGTCATTTCATATGAAGAAAAATATGGGAGCTTACACTAAAATTCAGATCCCTTCACTTTCTCTGTATGATTGCAAGTTTGTGTTTGGTTTTGTTTTGTTAACAGCTATAGTTGCCAGATTCTACTTTTTAGTTCTGTTCTGGAGCCCTAGGTAGTAACAAAGTTACCCATCTATGTTTAATACCAGTCTATGTATAAACAAGATCAAATTTCCTTAAAAGCAAAAATATATATCTCCTTATCCTTGAGCTCAGATGTACTTGAAGTGCAGCACTCCCTTCCTGAGTGAGACCTAACTGCTGTTACAGGGTCAAAGTGCCCCACATGCTCAATGGGAAGCTCCAAGGTCTTCTGAAATGTCTCCTTCTGAGTCGTCTTTTTGAAGCAAAGCAAGGCCACCTCCATTCTAAAGTGAAGTAAGAGCCTCTCGTGTGCACAGAACATACTGGGTAAATGAAAACGATGTTCAAAGAGTTCTGAAGGATGTCCCTTAAATATGTGCATGAGGAAGGCAGGAATTTGTGGTTCATGTATCTAGATGGCACCTTCAGTACCTAGGAAACCTCTCTCCCTCTCTCTCTCTCTCTCTCTCTCTCTCTCTCTCTCTCTCTCTC
>NC_034592.1:118510111-118535067 GCF_900095145.1 Mus pahari | reverse complement strand
TCTCTCTCTCTCTCTCTCTCTCTCTCTCTCTCTCTCTCTCTCTCTCACTCTCCCTCCACTGCTTTAGAGGAGAGCCTAGAGCAAGACAGGAAATAAATACTCATATCCTGGTGTCTGTTCATTACGGAAGGCTGGCAGGCCAGCTCCTTTGTGGAATTTAAAAGAAGGTAGGAGTTAAGGCCAAAGAAACAAAGCTTTGTAAGACTGTGATGGTTTAAGCAGAGAACAGAATCATTTCTTTCAAAGTGAAGAAAGGGAACCTTGAGTTTATACATCAAAGCAACCTTCAGGCTCTCCTAAGGTCACTGCTTGTCAGTCTATAGTGTACACACACACATTTTTAGAGTGAGGTTAGAATGCATACGGTGGGCTGGTGAGAAGGCTCAGAGGGAAAAAGCACTTGCTGACAAACATAAGGACTTAAGTTGGTTCCCTGAGACACACATAATTGAACGAGAGAATAGACTACAGATAGGTCATTCTCTGACTGCCTCAAACACACCATGACCTGTAAGCACACATGCACGTGAGCACATAACCACACACTAACCCACACACACATTCACATATTCATGCTCACCTAAACACACTCACACACATGTACACACAGTCATGTTCACATTCACACACATATACACACTCACATATACTTACACATTCACACACATATACACACTCACTCACATACATATTCATGTAGACACACATACACATATATACACATACTCATATACACACACTCACACACACTCATATACTCAGCTCACAGACACTCATACATACATGCTCACACACATTCACACACAAACACACTCACACACATACACACAAACACACATTCACATACACATTCACACACATATACATACATATATGTATGTATATAATCCATCTATACATACATACATACATACATACATACATACATACATATTATGACAAAACAGGTTGAGATAAAGCCAGGCATTCTGACCTTCTAACAGACTTGCAGAAGGTACCTGTGACAAGTCTATAGTTTACCCTTTGAGTTTATGGTCACATGGTTACTTTTAGAAATGGAATAGAATTTCTCTTCTTGGCCTCTTTCTCTAGGGCTAGGTCTTTTATTTTTATATCATTTGTGAAAATATATCTGTTAATCCTCCTGAGTGCAAGCTGAGGATAAATTTAATGATGAGTTCACCTTAAGTGCATGACCACCATTCAGAATCACACGGGGAGCCTTCAGAGGGGACAGGAGGGTGGAGGGCAGCCAGAGCTTGCAAAAGCACACTTATAAATGCTGGGCTGTTTCTCATGCTTTCTCACCAAGGCTTTTAGGTGTTTTTAGGTGAGGGCTATTGTCTCTATATAGGAAAGACCCAGAAGTACTGGCTTGGAGTCATCTAAAGCAAAACGGGAAACTCTGCAGAAAACATGACCCAGTTTCTTCAAAAATAAATGCCAGGGAGAAAAAGAGGAGGGGCAGAGACTCTCAGATTAAGACATCTAAGGGAGCAATGCAGTATGGGCACCTTGCTTGAAATCTGACTTAGTCAAATAAAATCTAAAACAGATTTTTGGAGGCACTTGGTGACGACCTGGAACACAGACCCGTTCATAAGTATTAAAAAAACATAGTTAATTGTGTTGCATGCACTCGTGTTATTGCAAGCATGTCACAGAACCATTATCTGTAGAGATCAAACAGTAAAATTATATCCTGTTTTCATTTGCCAAAACACACACACATGCACACACACACACACACACACACATATATACACAAACACATTCACACACATATATGTATACAGCACACACACACACATATATATATTCATACACACACATATATATGCAAACATATTCAAACATATGTACACACATTTATACACATATACACACTCATATTCATACACATATACACCATTCACATACATATATGCACACACACATTCACACACATATATACACACATATAAACACACATTCACATGCATATTCACACACATATACACACACATATAAACACACATTCACACACATATATACACACATTCACACATATATATACACATTCATACACATGTATATACATGCATTCACACACATATATTATACACACATATTCACATACATATATACTCATGCACATTCACACACATATATACACACACATCCACACACATACAGATTCATACACATATACACATACATACACATTCACACACATATATACATTCACAGTGATGACGGGAGGAAGAACAGATGAAACGAAACTGGCAGAATGTTAATAAGCATCATTCTTAAGACTTCATATTTTAAAATTTTAAATTAATCTTAGAATTTCAAAAAAGTTGTACAATATTTTATTCTAGCAGCAAAGGCCCCAATACTTATTGCTTAGCTTCTCCTAATGTAACATCCTATGCCACCGAGATCATATATCCTATGTTACACAAAGATCAACACCAGAGAATTGGCAATAATACCATACTATTAACTGAATCAGAAATTTCATTCTAATTTCACCCACTTCCTCAACTAATGCCATCTTTCTTTTTCAGGAACCAAGGGAGGGTCTCATCTTGAATTTGCTTATCATATCTCCTTTTCCTCCTCTGGTCTGTGATTAGTTCCAGTGTCTGCCTCCAATTAATTTTCATGTTCTTGTCACATTGGTAATATACTCATTAGTTATGATATAGAAAGTCCTTCAGTTTGGGTTTGTCCTAGGTTTGGTCAAGGTTCAAACTGAAGTGTACTTACATTTTCATTATATTGTTCTCTCTACATTTAGGTATATTTGAAAATTTCCATAGTAGCAGTGAAAACAACTGTAAGTTCAGTCATTGTGAAGTTGCATATCTTCTTTAAATTGAATAGTTCTTAGAAGAGAGCTGATACTAGAATTCAGACTTATCCAAGTAAAAAGAGTTAGCATCCTTTATATTACAAAAAGTGTGATATAAAACAATCTTTAAATGTAAAGGCGAGACTCATGGGTGAGGAGCCCTGCAGACATTTTCCTGCTCTGGACATAATTAATCTACTCCCACTTCATGGGTGCTTTCCAATAATGAGGTTATGCAGTCAACATTGGATTCTATTTCGCATGGTCCCTTAGTTAGAAATTATATTATATACTTTGAATTCTCACTCAAAATCCACACAGGGAAGCAAAAATAAATATTGCATGTATAGTGACAGAGAAGGTCATAGAATTTAGAGTTAGAATAGCAGTCTTCCCTTGGGAAAAGACTTGAGAAAAATAAGAGTTGGCATTCCTTCCTCTATACATTTATCCTTCTCTGCCTTTCTTTTTCTGGAGACACCAGATACAGGATTTTCTAAAGTTTTGTGTGTGTGTGTGTGTGTGTGTGTGTGTGTGTGTGTGTGTTACACTGCACCACTTCTGTCTGTAACCATTCTCTATCCTATGTGTCCTAAATAGCAATCAGGCTTGACTTTTAAAGGTTATAATCTCAGGTACAGGAATCTCTTTCCAGCAATTTCAAACTTCCACTGATCTTCACCCACACTATGTATTATAAAAACTATTGTATTGATCTCTTGAGTTAAATAGTCATGCTACTCAAAAAAAGCTATGTCCATGGAGAGGTAGGCTGTGTGCTTTCCATAGTACTCAGTCTACTTCTGTCACTGCAGTTCTAGGGAGATGATGGGATCAGACTTAGCTGACAAGCTGACAACTTACCTCCTGCGTTCCTCATAATTAGTCACTGGCAAGTTCTATCCTTATTTTGTTGAGTATAAATCCCCAGGACCCGTCCTGAGAACTGACTTGTATGGTTCTCACATACAAATGGCAAGAATAATACATCTAAGTAACAAACAATTAGTCATGTCTGGAGAAAAGAAGATGACATGAAAGCCTTCAGAAAAAGTTGTGACACCGGGCACTTGAAGGCCAAGTTTGAAGTCACGGCTGCTTTCAGGTCTGGTCTTACTAGGTAACTGGAGGACTCCATAGCCCAGCTTCATCTGAACTCGTAAGACAAAGTTGTGTGTGTTATGACTTGGCTACCTGAGGGCTGAAGTGTCTCAAATTCAGTCTCATCGGTCATGACTTTTTCTTAACTGTATAAAAATACTAATTTTGTTCAGCTCCCCAGAGATTCTTGGATGAACTCACTGTGATTTCCAGTCAAGGGGTGCTACATGTAGGCTTTCAGTGTGAGGACCTGTACTCCATCTTCCCAACAAGTTCCATGGGCAGTGAACCTTTCCCCATGCAGCCCCTCCTCCTTAGGCTTGTTCCTGCCATTTGCTTTGGTCAGTAAAGCAGAAGTAGACGTGGTGTTTTTACCATTGAGAAGAGTGCATGATCACTGGGGAGACTGACTGTGTCTTCACCCATCTCTTTTTATACTGTGAAATGTGCGGTCTTCCAAATTCAGGTGGATTTTTTTTTGAAGCTTTATTATTTTTATATATGTACACTGTGGCTGTTGTCAGACACACCAGGAGAGGGCGTCAGATGTCATTACAGATGGTTGTGAGCCACCACGTGGTTGCTGGGATTTGAACTCAGGACCTTTGGAAGAGCAGTCAGTGCTCTTAACCACCGAGCCATCTCTCCAGCCCCATATTCAGGTGTTTTAAGTCAATATTTCTAGCCATGGGAAAGCAGAAAGAGGGAGAGACCTGTGGAGGAAAGTGGTTGTATTAGTCAAGAGTGTTTGTTTGTCTTTCTTTGGTCATTGTGCTCCATGTTAACCACTAAACTGTTGAATTTCTGGGTGGAGGATCACATGGTGAGTGAGCTGTCAAGAGTGCCAGTTGGAGGTGGGGTTGGGGGGTGGGGGATATGTGCATATAGACACTGAGTGTTCCTGTTGTCAACCCAAGCGGAGCCAGGAGCCACAGCGTGGAAAGAAGTGACACCAGAGAAGCAGAGCTCCATTTATTGAAGAACAATGCAGGGACCACACCTTTCTTCGGGGGCCATGCACACACAGGACACCAGCAAAGTCCTAAACAAGTGAAGTCATAGTTTAAACTGGGCTTGCCTTTGTCCTAGCCACTGGCCATCTGGAGCACACAATAAAGGGAAACCCACTAGAAGGAAACTCCAGAAAGGTCCAAACACTGTAACTTGGATCGGGAAAGCTTAAAGGAGGATAGCAGAAACAGTTCCTACTTGGAATGGAGTTTGTTTACACTGCTTGTTTAAAGCCAGAGTCAATGACCCTAGTGGTTTTGACCGGTTCTAAGGGCTCTTTTCTTTGTGTCTAATGGAACACCTATTTCTACAAGTAAATTTTTTACGGATAGCACAGGCAGGACTTTTCTTGTCTTCCCCCAAAGCTGCCTGGGGCTATAGGGAGCAAGGGCGGTAATTTACAGTCACAGAGTCCCTGCACATGGGAAGGTAGGATGGTTATTGTACCCTGAGGGGAGAGGTGTAAAGTCAGTCATAGGGTAAATAAACAATGACAAGATCAGCCTGTGCTCTACTAGGGGAAGAAGAGACAAGAAGAGACACACCCAAATTGTGACCAAGGTTTGGCTTTTTAAAAGGTGGAAAAGAGAGAAGTGGGGGGTGGGGGGAGCCAGCAATTTAGCACTTTTTCAATAGCAACCTATCCTTTTCCATCTCCCCCTATGCACAAAGTGGCATCGAGTGCCTTTCCCAGTCTGAGTAGAGTCCACCTTAGGTGGGGCTACCTGTTCAAGATGCCATCCTTCAATGTGATTAGCATCTGGAGAGCCTTAAGATTCAAGATGTCCAAGGCCAGAGGTTCCGTACTTGGAAAGAGAGCTGAGGTTAAAAAAGCCATCTTGGCAAGGCTGCAAAGCCCAAGCCCCAGTCCTTGCCCTGTCGTATGCCCTCTGAGTCCAGATTCTTCACTGGCAAAACAAGAGACCTGGAATCAGCCAAGCAATGGAGCACTTCTTTTACATATCACTGAAGCCTGAAAGGATTGCTGTGGTTGAAGCTCCTGTTGGAGCCAGGGCCTTGAGTCCTTTATCACTCCAAGGAGACCTGTGCTGTCTGTATTACTGTCCAGCAAATGACCATAACAATCCACAGAAAATGTACTTTATCACCCCATTAATGTCAGACTTGCTCCTGTGACTAGCTTTGGACAACGGGACAGAACGAGATGTTCAGAATGAGTATGAATGATCAAGACAGCTTGGCATCTAGCATTTGTGGGCTCTGAGGTGTAAACAGTATGTCTATGAAGCAATGATCTCATCCTGGAGGGGGGATATACACTTAGGTGGATTAAACTGTGGACCCATGTGTACAATATAAAGAGTTTTTGGTTTATTTTGTCTGGTTTACTTGTTTGTTTGTTTGGTTTTGTGAAGTCACTGAGATTTGTGGGATATTTGATACTCAGCTTTATTCTAGCAAAGCCTGGCTAACAGACAGTTCCAAAACATATTCTCAATACCTGTGTTAGAATTTATGTAAGAAAGTAAGGGTTTAAAACATTAAAAAACAAATACAGCAATCCTAATAACCCTGCACATATTTCACTAATGCTGCCCACGATAAATAATTGAATTGCTTTGGCTGACTAGATGTCAAGTGTTGCTCTTTTACTCAATTATTTTCCAGTCTGATTTTCCAGAATCTAGAGCACTCCGTAAGTTCTCTTAATTTCTTAAGTGGAATACTCTTAGTAGCTTTCACCCATAAGTTTATGCCACCTGGATATAAACAGGGGTCATCTTGGACGAGGAAACCTCAACTGAGAAATTGCCTCCATTGGAGTGTCCTATGGATGTGTCTGTGGAGCATTTTCTTGGCTGATGGGGAATCTAGAAGGGTCCAGGACACTGTGGTTGGTACCCAGGACACCTTGACAAGTGGTTCCTGTGTTTTCATCCTTCAATGTGATCTTAATGTGTATGCCAAATAAACCCTTTTCCTCCCTAAGTTGTTTTTGGTCATGGTGTTTAGCATAGTAACAGAGAAGCAAATTAGGGCAATGTTCCTCCTATAAATCATAGCATCTGAATCCAGGTGTGAGACTCTGAGTATTGGCAAACAAACCTAACCACTTCACCTTCTAAACCCCAACTCCTCCCTCCCCACTAGCCTCACCTTTGTTATAGCCAAAACAATATTTACCAACAGGTATGCACTGGTTTCATCATGAATTTTCCAGTGTGAAGTGGAACAGGGACCCACAGGAACCATTGCAAGGTAATGAATGCCTACACACTGCCCCCTCCCCACACTGATGGCAGTATCTGAGCCACTGCAACCAAGGTCATCAGGTTTTAAAAGAGTGAGCTCAGTCAATGAGGAAAGGTGGTGACATTCATTCCTCTAAAAGTACTTTCACTTTAGCAAAGCTAGAAGTGGTTCAGCCAGACTTCGGTGCCAAGTGGCTTCTGTCAACCTCCCTCTGTGGGCTCAATTTTCTCCAGTATGTTCCAGAAACTAGTCCCTGGTTGACATCTGAGCAGGCCAAGAAGGGATTTCTGCTGTTTTCCAGAACCATTTACTGAGCACCTTCTAGACAAATACAACAGTATGTTTAGTACCACAATATGGCCATGAGGGCAACCAGACCCACCAAAGTCAACACTAAGTGGGAGAAAAAGAATCTAGTTTAAAATCCACAGAATTATTTCTTATAATGAAGTTATAATTAAAATGATGGAAGAAGACGTAGATTGGACAGACTCAGTGGTTCTATGTGGGTCACAATATTTCGCCTCTCACCTGGAGATACCTCTTATGATACCTTGAACTTGTAAAAATAGACCCAGATAAACACTACACAAAGATAAGCTGAGTCTTTTTGACTAACACTTGAAGACAGACGCTGTACTTTATATTCAAGTAGTACTAGTATGCTTCGTTAAAAAAATAATCTTTGGGCACACACTTAATTTCTAAAATTCCTTGGCTGTCCTTTCTTGCCAGCTCTCCCACACCTCCAGGGTGAGCTCTCCAGCACTGCCCTGACTAGCTCTCCCAATGCCTCAGCCAGCAAGGGGTAGGGTCAACTCTCCCACTCTCATGCCCTTGGGGCTGGCTCACCCACACCTTTGCTATCAGGGCCAGCTCTACTGTGCTGCCCAGGTTAGGTGCAGGGCCAAGTGCAGCAGGCAAGAGGCAGGGTCAGCCTTACCCTCTGTCCTGCTGTGGTGGTGAGGGACTGGGGCAGGGGCTTCCTCATCCTTTTGAGACACTGTTCTGATAGAACCCAGTTGGAAAGCCACGTCAGCTCAGCACAGTGAACACACTGTATTTTGTGAGGTCACCTGTAGCTGTCCTCACACGTCTCACTACAAACAAACCATGCTCTCCTTTAGAGAAAAGTTCCAATGATTGTGACAATCAGAATAGGTATTGATTGAGCATTTACCTCAGACCACATACAGCGCCAAGAATTTCACCCTGCCTAATCGCAACTTCCAAAACGTCCATTAATCTCTAGTTTTGCAGACAAAGTATAAGAAACCTAGGTGATCTGCTAGGGACATTATTGACTTCACAGAGTATGGTTTCTAACCAGAGTAAGATGCTTCCTCGAAGAGCACCCATAGGGAATCAATGGGGCAGAATTCAGGGACTACTTGTTTAAGAATGAGAAAGCATGTATCTTGTAGGGATTTCTAACTGAATTGGTGTTGTTCCTTTGGTTAAAGAACGTAGATAACAAACTGGCTCCGACTTCATTTCCAGTAAACACCATGGATGTATTTTTCTGTCATGTGTCAGTTGTGGCTGTACTGTTTAGATATGGGGTATATTCCTCGCTACTTAGTAATTGATGAAGTTATTATACCCACCACTACACGTTGTTGTTTCAAGCATCGATAAGAAGCATATCTTTTAAAAACATGTATCCTGAGTCTATGTTGGTGGATTGTGTTTGTTTGTTTGTTTTGATAATTTATTTATTTATTTTTTTGCTTTGTGCATATAAATTACTGTACTGCTACAAAATGGATAAACCTTGAATGTCACGTTAAAAGAAAGAACTCTGTCACAAAGGACCATGGTATTTATATCACTTCCTGATGAAGCTTCCCAAACAAGTAAATCTATAGAGATTAGCGGCTGCCAATGGCTGGGAAAGAGACGTGGGAAGTGACTGCTGAGTTTCCTTGTGGCGGGGAATAAAGGGATAGGAAGGATGGGGACTGAAGAAAATGTTCTCAAGTTGGATTCTGATATTGTTCTAAGACCAAATTGTGCCCTTTGAGTGAGTTTGGTAACAGAAAATTACACCCATTTCAGCTGTTAAAAGCAAACACCATAGTATTATGGAGCTTTCTGGAACTGCTCGTGAAGTAGGAAGCACAGTAGGAAGCACAGATGCACAGAAACTGTACCTAGGGCTGGCCTCAGTAGGTACCTAGACAGGCTCTATTAACCACCTAAAGAGTGCTGGACTCGGTGGTGCATGTCTTCAATCACAGCAGAGAGGCAGGTAGACATCTGGTTGGAGACCAGTCTGATCTACACAGAAAGTTGTGGGCCAGGCAGGGATACACAGTAGGATTCTGTTATTTCTTTCCACAGTAACCATTAAACCGTGTTTCTTATGATAATCAAGGCAGAAAAACTTGGACCAGCTTTCTGGCTCTTTAGGTTAGTGGTCAGCCTTGAAAGAAGGTGTTTACTTGGTGGTTTTCCCCAACATAAATTCTCATAGAAGATCCTCTCTAACTTTCTCCACACCATGCAAGGTTCACCTTCTCTAAAAAGACTTATCCAAAGATGAATCAGTCTGCCAGGAAATGAATGGCAGTGACAGCACCCTCTGCTCCTGTAGACCACCATGGACCATTGGTGCCCCCTGAGCTTTACTGGATACATATTCGGTTCACTGGCCATTGTCTTTTGCAATTTTGGAGACAATTTCTGTGCATTCTGGCAGTTTCCTATCTCATGCACCTGCTACTGTATTGATCAGAGGGCTTCTTTGGGCAAAGAAGGGCAGGAGGGCCTAGAAGAACCAGAGGTTTAATGAACCTGAGTATAATTTACAACCAGTAAAAACTTTGACTTGTACTGAGAACTTATTTTTCTCACCTGTGGACCATTTATTCTGTGTTCCCAAGAGAACTGAACACAAAGTGTCCAGTCAGTAGGGTACTCATTAACATACTATCAGCTTTTCTCCATTTTCTTGACTCACTGCACACACACACACACACACACACACACACACACAAACACACACACTTAAGCTTGTTCAGATCATCTTCAAAACAAACTTCTTTAGACATATGTTCTTGTTTATGGGTTTGCTCTAGAGAAACCTAAATTTAATTAAATATGCATGAGATATATGTATCTAGGCCCAAGTAAAGTACATCTTTAAGTGTGTTGCATTATCAGAGTACCCACCAAGCAGCAAGTGCCTTTTACCACTGGGATACAGGTTCCATAGTCCTCTAATTCTGTCACTGTTCAAACATTTGGGGACACCTGTTTGTTAACTATGAATGTTACATTGAGATTTCCAGTGACATCACATTTTCATTTGGTGAGTACAAAGTACACGGTTTTAAATTGACAAATGTTAGTTCAGGCCTAGCCTAAAGCACAGGGCTGAAATGGGTAGGGGTTAGAACTCTTCTTTCCTCTTGTAAATTAAAATTGGCTCAAAGGGGGATAAATAGTTAATTAACCTCAGTCAGTTCTTGTTTTAGTCCTCGTTCTGTAAGGTGGCTCAAGAGAAATCATCACTGCAGATACTGGTCAGGGCAACTTAGTACCCACAAGAGGCTTGTTCCTCTCCCATCCAGAATGGCGCCAGGGAGAGATCTGAAAGAGGTAGGAGGCCAGGAAGAAATTTCATGGGCACGGGAACACACAGACAGAAGAGTTGGGATCAGGTGGAGAAACCACAGTACCCCAGAAACTAATCATATTATATAGAGTAGACCATGGGAGTAAGTTTATGGTATATAACTAAATCAAGGCAGCAGGCTTAACTAGACTCAGTAGGAGTGATCTCTAGAAGAAGGGTCTTTAGACCATAAAATGTGGGAGGGGGAAAAGCCACTGCAGACAGGACATTTCTACAAATACTATTAACATTTATACTCACACCCTTGAGGAAGGTTTTGTAATCCCTCAGAGGCTTATCCAAGGAAGGCATTGCCATTCCAAGGGACAAAAACAATGGAGCCCTTGACAGGGCCATGACAATAGCACATATTTGTTCAGAATGGCATTCATACTTGGGGTGGAGTGAGAAAGTACCTTCAGTTCCCTCTCAAGGAGTAGTTGCTCCTGATTAGGTTAATCTCACCCTGATGTGGTCAGGCTGCATCACTCCTGAAAGACAAGGTGATCACTGGCATAGGACAGTGATTGGAGACTTCCCAGTGCCACTCTAAGTATCATGGAACAAGATGTAAAACAACAAACGATAGTTACCCTTATCCCGTTGTCTTCTATCCTGGAGAGAGATGAGGTAAGCTAGCTGAACTTAAGTCAGTTGTGTATCACCATCTCTGAGACAGACTCTCTTTGTATGATTAACTTGCTTGCACGCAAGGTTAAACAGGAATCAGCCTCAAAGTTTTCAGACAAAAAAGATGACTGCAAAGTGAGGCCAGGAATGCCAAACTTTGATTCTGCTTTTATCTATCCAAGGGTTGTCTTGAGGCCCAAGTGCAGAATCAGCAGAAACAGATTCTAAGTCCTTGTCCCATTAGTGTCTTAACTGGACAGTATTCCTGAGTATACTAGCTGATCATCAGTTCGGCTCTCAAGGGACTTGAACATTCCTCCCTCAGGCCCAGACAAGAGGGTAGAGACAGGGTGGAGCCACACTTAATGAGGGAGGAAGGACTGAACCAATGTCCCTGCCATTGCCTCATCTGGCAGCTCCCAGGATTCCATGCCAGGGCACAGCTGCCGCTCCCTTCCACAGATCTACCTAAGAGGCTGGGGAAAATCTGCGTTTTCGAGGCTGATGGGAGCTCATGTGGAGAGCCCAGCTCTGCTGCTTTGCCCTTCAGACAGTGATCTGGGAATAGCAACTAGGATCCTCTGGGAAAGCTGGTTAGAAAACCAAGAACATGGACCTTCCCCAGCCCTGCTGAGTCAGACTGGAGACTCTGGGAGGTTTCAAGGCATCTTTTCAGAGGCTCTGTGTGGGAAGCAACCCCTTAGGGCCTCTGCCTACAAAGTGGGGTTGGTTGTGTCCCTCTCCCTTGCAGAAATTTTTCTGCCAGGATTAGGATTTGGAAGGAATGTATCTTGTTTTTGTTGTTGGTCTTTGTTTGTTTGTTTTTCATTTTTGTTTTGTGTGTGTGTGTGTGTGTGTGTGTGTGTGCTTGCCCAAGGCTTTTCCCCAAACAATCAAAGCCAGATAAAGTCACAGATAAAGCCCCCTCTTGTTTTATCTTAGAGACTCATGAAATTTAGATGCAATTCCATACCATACTTGATGTGTTTATAAAAAGATAAAGAGACAGAGGGGAACGTGTTCTATGGATGTGTGGTGTGGTATGGGGGGGAAGGGGGTGCCTCAGCAGGCCCATGCCAAGGCATCCCTTACCCCTGAGAGACCAGCCACATGATGGTATAGTATAGAATAGAGTTTATTTAGGGCATGGGGAGGGGAGTTAAGAGGCAGAGAAAGGCAGAGAGAGGGAGAGAGTAGAGAAATACAGGCGCCGGCCATGACCACATGGAGAGAGGGGGAAGTGTATGAGGAAGGGACGGGAGAAGGGAAGAGCCCAAGGGGACAAGAGAGAAGCAAGAGAGATGCAAAAGATCAAGAGAGGAGGAGTGGGCAAGCAGCCCCTTTTATAGTGGGTCGGCCTACCTGGCTGTTGCCAGGTAACTGTGGGGTGGAGTTTAGACAGAATGCTAATAATACTGACCTTTTGCTTAAACTGAAACTAGTTGTTTTAACCTCTAAAATCTTTGAGACAAACTGATTCTTCAGGGACATGCAGCATATGTCTACCCTTCCTGCCCTTGATGCCCACTGTGACTTGGCTAAGCACCCCCCAAGGCTCACGTGTTGAAAGGCTTGCGTACCAGTCTATGGTGCTGTTGGAAGGTAGTAGAACCTTTAAAAGATTGGACCTAGTAGGTTACTGGGTGTTCCCTCGAAAAAGACATTGGGACCCCATCTTCTTCAGTCTTTTTGCTCCCTGGCAATGATTAGGTGAACAGCTTATTCCATAACATTCCCCGCCCCTGACTTTGTTTTTATCTTGTCAAGCTTTCAAAAGCAGCAAGGCTGGTTGACCACAGGATGAAAACTCCAAAACACTGAGCAAAAGTAAACTTTTCCATACTTAAAGGTAATTGTCTGGGGTGTTTTGTTCTAACAATGGGATGCCGGTTCTCACAAGTCCCGTCTTCTAACATTCTACACACATACTACAGCAAACACCAAGTGACTTAATCAGTTAATAATTTAACAGGGAAATGACTGGAAATTTCAGTCTCCAATTAGTAGGGAAAACATGGGGATTCATAAATTTGATTAGAATAGGAAACCTTTCTTTGAATTTTTAATACTAGATATTGATTATGAAACAGAACAAACTCTTATGTACTAGGCTGTCCAAAACCAGGCAAGGTTTAGATTAGTACTATTTTATCTTCTCTGAAGTCAGTATAACACCCTGTTTGGTTCCCTACAGGCAGAAGAACCTTGAGGCAAGTATTTGATAATGCTTGTCTTATTGTGTGTGTGTGTGTGTGTGTGTGTGTGTGTGTCTTTAGAGAAAGCAGGAGGCGGCTGTGAGCTGGGCAAGACTATGGCTTTGGTAATGTCTGGCTGAGGCTTGAATCGCAGAGCACACTGGAGCATGACTCATCCCCCTGAGTTGCATCACTTGAGGTTGAGCCAAGGCTGTGTCTTCACACAGGCCCGTCATTGACTCCGAGCTGCTTGCAGAAGAGACGGTGAATCCAGGCAAGGCAATTCCCGACCACGGGAGCAGCATTCTAGCCAGAAATCCCCACAGCAAGCTGGCAAGGAAAACTTGTGGGACTAGGGATGGGGGTGGCGACTGCTAGTACCAGTGTCCACCCCAACTTCCACGTGGTATGAAACGTTGCCATTCCTGTTCCTCGGCATCATGATTCAGAGGGTCTGGCTTCTTTGCTGTAATGCTTTGTGTATACAATTCACATCACTCACTGTATAGTGACTGAGCTATGTTCAACAAAATGTGTGCTTAGCTGATTTCGTCATTGTGTAAGCATCACAGAGTATACTTACACAAACTAAGGTAGCTGTACCAACACTGGTCACAGTAACCTCACCGGCTCACAGCAGCACAAGCAGCTGATGATTGAGTTGTCACTGTATTATCACCACATGGTAACATAGTATTCCTCCTTACACTGTTGGTAATTGCCACCGAGGTAGATAGCCCCTAGCTTTGGCTCTAAAACAGTTTCAAAGAAGCTATGGGATTCTCATCCAACCCCCCCTGACGTGTCATGGCATTCAGTTGACATTCCTAAAGTGGCTCCCTTCCTTCCCATGTTGAATTTCCATCGTGTTCCAGTTCTGGACACACCCGTGAGGCGAGGGTGCTTTTTCCTGAACACCAAGTACTAAGGAAATAAGGAGGCTGCAGCCCCAGCCTTATCGCTCCTGTTGATTAGTTGATTACCTAAGCAGAGGCCAGAGGCAGAAGCTCCCTTGGCAGACATCCACAGTGAGGAGGGGGGCACACCAAGCCCTCCCAGTGAACCACTGCCATTACCAGGCGGGGAAACATCCTTAAGTGTCAAGTGGCTTTCAGACGTGCAGATTATGACTCTTTTGTAATCACCTTAGATGACTTGGTACTGGGAAGGTGGCCTGCTTTCAGGCTGCACAAAGCCCGGAAATGGCTTTTACCACAGTGCAAATTAAGCAGGATGCTTAAGTCAGAATCAACAGGAGGCAGCACGTTGCTTTTTTTTTTTTTTTTTTTTTTTTTTTTTAAAAAAACCTATTTTTTTTCTTGCTCTGGAGAGCATCTCTATCCCTTGGGACTGGCACTCTTTCCCACCCTACAGTCCATAGTAGCAGGTCAGGGTTTTCCCATTTTGCATTTCTTTAGTGTTGATTTTTTTTTTTTTTTTTTTTTTTCTTTTTAAGAAAACCCTTTCTTCTTTTTGATTCAATTTTCCTCTCATCTGTTTTCTGCTCTCACCAGGCATGGGTTGCAGAATGGTTTTTCACATTGTGTAAGCAAAAGACAAAATCCTCTAAGCAGCCCTTGTGGTTCTGAAACAAAGCCTGAGGACTCACAGTACAGGACTCTCAATGTAACAATTTTATTTTACCATCTAGATAAGCACCCACTGTATGTCTGATCACTATGTCTATCACTTGTGAAGAATAGAATTTAAAAGAAAAACATTACCGTCCATTCTGCATCCTCTGCAGTGTTGACTACTAACAAGAGATGACAGAATTCTTGGGAAGTTTTTGATTTGTGTACAGACACTCAGGGAACCCAAGTTCTTGCTCTGAGAGCAAATTATTGGTATGATTGAGTTGTCAAGTTGTTCCTGAATGAAAAAAAAAAAAAAAAAAAAAAAGAAATCAAAAGGAAGACATGACAGCTCCTAGGTATGGCAGGGCAGGTTTGTTTGTAGATACAAGGAAGAACATAGCCAGAGGCATCTGGGGGTGTCCAAAGTGAACAGAACCTGACTGAGCTGGTTTATGTGAGGAGAGAGGGGGAGGGAGAGCAGAGAGGAGGCACTGACCAAGATGGAAAGCCTAGGCTATGAGACTGGCCGAGAGATAAAGCCGCCTAACAAGCAAAATCTCTGGTTCCACCTCCATCAGCATATGTACTGGCCAGGATAACAAACACTGGTCCAGAAGTAGACAGGAGGAAGTTTGAAAGACATTCTTGACTACATAGTAAATTTTACTCCAGCCTGGAATTCACAGCACCTTGTCTAGGAGACAGAGATGGGGGGAAGGGGAGACACAGACAAAGAGACAGAAAGAGACAGAAACAGAGAGACAAAGAGACAAACAAATGACAGAGAACACACGGAAGGAGATAAACAGTTCATCAGTTCACTTTAACCCAGTGATTTGGAAGAATCACCTCACTATGTCCTCTGGCATGAGGAAATACCACTTTCCCAAGTGTCCTCAGGGAAGCCCCTTTGTCCCTTATTTCCTGAAGGGAACAGTGTGTCTGAGAGGGTTTCCTTCTCCTTCTGCTGGAACAGTGATGAGAGCAGCCCCAGGAGCCCTCACACACAGTTGTCTGGGTGTGGCCAAGCAAAGACCACATTCCTTAGTAAGCTTAGTAAGCGCCAGGTTTCATTATCAGTGCCTTCTACAGTGGTTGCATCAGCATCTGGGGGGCTTATTGTGGATTTTAAGGAGAAAGAAAGGGTTAAGTAGAGGAGGCTATAAATAGGTCAGAGGGATCTATTCTTCCTGCCCACCTGCCTCCTTGGCTACTCCTTAACTCAGAGCTCCTTCCCCTGAGGCAGGCTGACGCTGTCTGCATTATAATTCAGCCTCCAACTTTGTTGCTGTCTGGCTTACTTTCATACTCTTGGAACCCACTGCTCTTGACTCTGGGACTCGGACTTGTTACCATCTAGATGCTCTTTGAATGTGAGTCAGCAGTATAGCCTGGGATAACCTAACCTTTACTTTCTTCTCTTCCTTCATCAAATCCATTTTCTTTTCACCCAGGGATTCAAGAGAATGACGCCATGGCTCTTAACATTCCTTTCATCCAGACAGGCTCCCTTGCTCACTTAGCCACCGCGTAGCTGTCTACGCTAGCCCTCAGAGGAGCCCACTCTGCTGAGTTGTATCAGAGATTAGCTCTCCCTCTCCGTGAACCTCTTAGATGTGTCTGGTTTCTTTTACTTGCTGTAATATTTTGGAGACTCGGTGGAAACACTTCAAATGACTGGAGCGTGAACAGCAGTGAGTTTCTGGACATTTCTCTCATCATTGTTGTGAATCTTCTAAGATCTCAGGGGAGAGAAGAGGAGACCGAAGGAAGGGAATTTGCTGAGACCTCCTCTTGTTCTTTCCAAGGTCATCACTTTGTCTGAGTGTGCACTGTGATTGGAAACGGAGATTGCTTACAATTCCTTGACAAAGAATCATTGCCAAGGTCAGGGCCACAAAGTTTAGAGAAAGCCTCCCAGGGGTTCTTGCAGCTGTCTCCTGGAAGTCCTGCCCCTCTTCCTCTCCAAAGGCTGCCCTTGGCTCTCAGCATGGGAGACAACAGGCCTCCATTTCCTGCCCAGCCTTGGGGAATCTCCTTCCTACTTCACTCCTTCCCATCCCCCAACCACAGGAACATGTCTGTCCCCCACCCTTTCTCTTATCAGAGGTTTAGGATTAAATTGTTTTCTTCCAGCAGGTTTCCCATTGGCCTTGCCTGGCCTGGACCTGAGACAAAAGAATACAATGAATGGCCTTCTCTGCTGGCCACTCCAGTGTCCTTGGCGGCTTTCAGAGGCTTAGATGTGGCCCTTTAGTTTTATCTACTATTCCTCATTTTAGTCCCTGTACTCCAAGCCTAGTGGCCTTGATACTAGAGTTATTAGGGGCAGAGCCTGAACCCTGATAGCCCTAATATGCCAGATTTGGCCACTTGTCTTCAATAAGCTAATTAAACAAACAGCAATAGTGAAAAATCAGAAAAAGGAGATTTAGTCAATGTGGTCACACTGGGAAGCAGGAGAAAGCCATCACATGAATCCTGAAGGTTTGTCTTTTGAGGTCCCTGTTAGGTGTCAAACTCAGGACAAATGGCTACCTGAGGTGCTTGTCTAACAAATCCAAGTGGAAGCTTGCTGGAAGGTTCTCCCAGCATCCCCAGTACCTGTTAGAGTCATCCCGACCTGTATACCCCACTCCTACCCTACATTCTCCAGGGCCTGGGTTTGGCTTCCCAGGGCTACTCTGATACCTATACAATTTTAGCCATTGTGGACACAAGATGCTTTTTGGGTGTTCTTGGCCTCTGGGCCACTTTTCCTGTGGCTCCTTTCTTAGGCCTCCTCTCCTCTCTGTTTTCTTTTCCTCTCTTGTTTCCCATCGCCCCCACAGCACAGTTCAGTCAAGACCCTTCCAGATGCCTCTGACTACGCTGTCTCTCATAGCGACAATAAACTTTCTCCTCTAACTATAACCAGAAGCAGTCCCGTTCTCTCTCTCTCTCTCTCTCTCTCTCTCTCTCTCTCTGTCTCTCTCGTTCCCACGTGAGGTTCAATGGAGGGATAGAGCTATGCACAGCTAAGCAGTACTGGTCAAGGCATTAGCCTGTCTATCATTCACCCACTATAGTAATAGCTCCAGTTTCTCCTGAAAAATGTGTTTTGCTGCTTCTTTAGAATTGTACAAAATGTCCTCCACAGAACGTGTTATCACTCTGGCTGGCATCGGGCTTCAGTCTTTTCCTTCTCCCACAGTGAGATATGGGGAGAAATACCAATTCCTTGGAGACCATTATTTTACTAGTCTGGTACCCAAAAGGAAGGACATGGTTGTCACTTTAGCATATTGTTACCACTACCAGCGTAGCTACCCTCTGTCTCTAGAACAGTCAAAAGTTCCACCCCTTCTTTAGGGCCTTCTCCATAGCTTCTTTTGGGTGGGTCATTCTTGTTCTTAAGTGGCTGGCATTCATTCAGATCATAACCAAAATGTCATCCCCATAGACTAGAAAAGCCATTGTTCACAAAGCACCAAACCTACTTCCCCTTCACATGTCTAAGATGGTTTTGCAGTGTGATTCTCCAGTAGCTATTTTGTCTTGTTCATTTATTTCTGTGTTGATTTGTTCATCTATTATTATCTTAATCCCACCATAGAATGCGAGCCTGGGAGAATGGAAGCCTTGGCTGTCATACCCACGATGTCTATTGCCACAATAAAACTGTAATAAACTAACAACCTCAGTGTCACAGACATCTATTCATCATGCATTTTCATGTCAGCAATTTAGATGGCATGGTGGTGCAGTTCTAATGCTTAATGAGCTACTGCATCTGGTCTTGGGGTAGGGAGTGGCTTCTGTTAGCTGGTATGACCAAACTATGTTATTTTCTCTAAGGGCTCTAGGAGGGACACACTACTGAGAAGCCTCAGTGAACATGTAATTTGCAAGACTTTGTCATGGCATAGCTGTTAATATCTACTGGCAAAAGAAGTCACAGTGGACAGCCACAAACAAATAACTCAAAAAAAAGTTTCTAAATTTGCTCAAAGAATTCAAAGGGGAAAGTAAACTCCCAAATGAATATCAAGAGAACATAAACACCTAAATGAAATATGGAAATCAATACAACATACTAAAGAGGCCTTCTGCATAGACATAGAGAAAAATCAAAATGAAATGCTGGAAATTAATTCCACAGGAAGTCAAATAAAGCATTGTGGAAATCTTCACTATAGATTTGACCAAGGAGAAGACAGACTAGCTCAGCTTAAAAAAATTAAAATAAAATAAACAGAAGCCTACATGGCTTGCCAGAAAGTAATGAACCTGGCTCTGCTCGCTTAGACTCACACCACCTCTGTACCAGGAGCCCAGCCTGCCCACGCTCCTAAAGCCTTCCTCCCTTACTTAGACTACCTCTGCTTCCCAAACCATCACTCCAGAAACCAACTATTGGCCTTTTGCACCAGGCTAGTCTATGACGAATCTTATCGCTGGAGTGAAGTCCCCATGGCTTCCTGCAACAGCAGCTACAGCTACCTCATGTTTGACGGAGATGTCATAAATACCCTGGACAAAAGATAGACTCTTTAACAAATGATGCTAGGAAAATTGGACATCCACACATAGAAGAGCAAATTATTAATCAATCTTTATCTCTTACCCTACACAAAAATTAACTCCAAATGGATCAAAGATGCCTTTGGAAGTCCTGAAGCAGCTAGTGGAAAAAAGCATGAAACATACCTAGAGATACAGGCACAGGAAGAACTCTAGTCACCCAGTTAACCAAGTTTATAATTAGAACTTTGTGAAATTAGAAGGCTTTTGTGCAATGAAGTAAATAGTTAACTGAATGAAGAGACAGCCTACAGACTCAGGCTGGGGAAAAAATGCCTGCTATACATCTAAAAAGTATTAATATCTAGAGTATATGAAGAACTCAAATAGCCAAACAGCAAGAAAACAAATAATACATTCAATAAATGACCTCTGGAAATGAACAAAGAGTTCTCAGGAGAAGACGTGTAAACATCCAATAAATATTTTAAAAAGTGTTCACCATCCTTAGGCATCAGGAAAATATAAGCTAAAGCTACTTTGGGATGTTTATCTCACCCTGGTCCGATGGGCATCATCTGGAAGACAGAGGAGAAGTTCTGAAACGAGTGTGGGGAGAGAGGGACCTTTATTCACCATGGGTGGGAGTGTAACTGAGGTAACCACTATGGAAATCAGTGTGGAGGTGTCCTAAAAAGCTAAATACAGAGCTACCATATGACCCAGCTACACCACCGCCCGGGTGTACACTCACAGGACTTCTTCCTACCACAGCCCTGCTTACTGACTGCTCTCCTAGTCACCATAGCAGGGAGGCTGCACCAGGCTAGCTAACTGGTAAACAGATAAGGGGAGCATGAGAGGTATGCACAATGGTGCTTTTCTCAACTATAAGAAAAAGTGAAATCTGCAGGAAAGTGTATGGAAGTGGAAATGTTTTATTAAACCTTATATTCCCAGCTCAAAAACAACAAACACCATGTATGCTTCCTCATTGGTGGATCCTAGTTTCTAACTCTTACGTGTGTGCATTTTATGTGGGGGAGAGTGTGGCTAGGGAACAAGAAATTAGAAAGGAGACCAGCAGAGGGGAAAAAGAGCCTTAAAGGAAGAGGAGTAGGGAGGGCAATAGAATACATTTGATCTGGATGTAGGCAGCAGGGACAGGGGGTGGAAGGGTTTAAGCAGGGACTGGGGGGGGCAGGGACATGGGGGAGGGTCAGAAAAAACTAAGTATGCATGAAAATGTCATGAGAAGATATGTAACATTGCAAACTAATAATAAAAAGTGAGAAAAATGGACAGAGGAAACACTAGAACACTTACACGCACACGTACATGCACATGTGCACGCACACTGACCCACCCTGCCTGACACACAAGGCTGCTAGGGCTGCTTTCCAGGGCTGCTAGGATAATCACTCTAAACTGTCTTAGTTTGTTGTAGGCATCTGATGATCTAAAATACGTTATCTGTAATTCCGACATGGATTTCTGTACTTAGCTAAAGTATTGACTCTCAGAGTGATCTGAAATCAGGGAAGAAGTGACTGGATTTTTCTTCAAAGTGCGCTTTCGGAAAGAGGAATAAACAGGACAGAAGATATTGATAGATGGTCAGGGTTAAAGCTTCATTTCTTGTTCATTTCTCCAGCATTACAGGTGATTACCGGCGGCAATCTAAAGGACTGTCTTCAGTGGGAACGCTCTGTCTAATAGCTTTGCTATGTTATGAGACAATTTTTCTAAACGACAGAAAGTAATTAAAAGATATCACAGAAAATCAATCTGCCCAGTTAATCTTGCCACTTCTAAACCCAGAAAGAACTTCCTGATGACTTCTTTCTCCACTCCATTATCAGACATCAGAAACAGAGTTTTACATTTAGACACCAAGTATGGGTAGAATCCTTTCTGGAAAGCAGTACAGTAAATATTTTTAATCCTTCTGGGACATGTATTCTGTATTGCAGCTACTGAACTCAGACTTTGCAGGCTTGAGCAGTGCTAGCTGAAATGCTAGTTAGTGTATGGTGATGTCCTCAGACCCAAAATGACTTGGAAAACCTTGAGCAGACTATGACATTAGCCAGGGTTCAAAAAGTTGTATTTTTAAGTCCTATAAGGAACCAGGCATTCTTGGGAAATTCTTTAGGGAAAATGTTTCAGAATGACCAATTTGAGACATAAAATCCCTTTAAAAACAGAAAACAAACAAACAAACAAACCAAAACAAAACAAAAACCCAGCTCCCCAAATGAACAGCTTAATGCATCCAAAAAGTATGATAATTTTACTTAACAAAGAATAGTTTGGCAAACTTGACTTTCCTTCCTTCCTTCCTTCCTTCCTTCCTTCCTTCCTTCCTTCCTTCCTTCCTTCCTTTCTTTCTTTCTTTCTTTCTTTCTTCCTTCCTTCCTTCCTTCCTTTCTTTTACACTCCAGATTTTTATTCCCTTCCTGGTCCACCCTCTGACTGTTTAACATCACACATCTCCTTCCCAACCCCTTGTCTCCACGAGGATGCCCCCACCCCCACGTCCCACACCACCAGACCTCTAAACTCCCTGGGGCTTTCAGTCACTTGAGGGTTAGGTGCATCTTCTCTGACTGAACCCAGACCCAACAGTCCTCTGCTGTATATGTGTTGGGGTCCTTATATCAACTGGTGTATGATCCAGTGTTTGAGAGATCTCAGAGGTCCAGGTTAATTGAGACTGCTGGTCCTCCTCCAGGGTCATCCTCCTCCTCAGCTTCTTCCAACTTTTCCCTAATTCAACCACAGGGTTCAGCAGCTTCTGTCCATTGGTTGGGTGCAAATATCTGCATCTGACTCTTTCAGCTGCTTCTATGTCTTTTGGAGGGCAGTCATGTTAGGTCCATAGCCTCGGTAATAGTGTCAGGTCTTTGAGCCTCCCCTTGAGCTGGATCCAACTTTAGGCCTGTCACTGGACCTTCTTTTCCTCAGGCTCTTCTTCATTTTTGTCCCTGCAGTTTCTTCAGACAGGAACAATTATGGGTCAGAGTTTTGACTGTTGGATGGCAACCCCATCCCTCACTCAATGCCCTGTCTTTCTGATGGAGGTGGGCTTTACAATTTCCCTCTCTCCGCTGCTGGGCATTTCATCTAGGGCCCCTCCCTTTGAATAATGAGAGTCTCTCACCTCCCAGGTCTCTGGTGCATTCTGGAGGGTTCCTCCAACCTCCTATCTCCTGAAGTTACCTGGTTCCATTTTTTTTTTTTTTCTGCTGGCCCTCGGGGCTTCAGTCCTTTTCCCCCAACCCAATACCATATCATGTTCCCCTCTCCACCCTCCCCTTTCCCTCACAGGTCCCTGTCTCCCCCCTTGTGGTTGCTGGTGGGGTTGCAAACTGCTACAATCACTCTGGAAATCAATCTGGAGGTTACTCAGAAAATTGGAAATAGAGCTACCCGAAGACCCAGCAATACCACCCTTGGGAATATACCCAAAAGATGCCCCACCATGCCACAGGGGCACATGTTCTACTATGTTCCTAGCAGCCTTATTTGTCATAGCCAGAAGCTGGAAACAACCCAGATGTCCCAGGACAGAAGAATGGATACAGAAAATGTGGTTCATTTACACAATGGAATACTACTCAGCTATTAAGAATGAGGACATCCTGAGTTTTTCAGGCAAATGGATGGAACTGGAAAATATCATCCTGAGTGAGGTAACTCAGACCCAAAAGGACATGCATGGTATGTACTCACTAATAAGTGCATATTATTATCCCCACCCCTTGGAAAAAGTACAGAATACCCAAGACACAGTCCACAGAATTCAAAAAAGTCAACAAGCTGAAGGGCCCAAGTGAGGATGCCTCAGTCCCACTTGGAAGGGAGAACAAATTTGGCTTTGTGTGTCAAGGGAATCCATGGATTTCTCTCAAGAGAATGTTGATTGGACATCTCAGTGTAGAGATGCTGTATAAAGGAGCTGCTGTATTTGGAAGGAACAAATCTTTTCTTTTGCTCTCTCAACAGTCCCTCTGAATCCCTTGAAAACAGCAAGTTCTCTTGAACAGTTTATGATTCACTGTTGCCGTACGAGAAGAAATGTGCCTTGCTTTCTGGGTGTAAGATTTAGCAAGTGAGGATCTTGATTCTCAGTAACATTTTCAATTCAGATCAACAACATTTAGTGGATGTCCTCTGAAATTCTTAAAAGATAAATATTATACAAATGTATTATTTATTATCTGAGATTAGTATCTAACTGTGCTGCCTGGACCACTTTAACATTTCAGTGTCTCTGTTCATCTGTAAAATGTTGCACCTCTCCAATAGGAATGCTGTCAGTTCTAATGAGATTAATATAACTTTAATTTAAAACACATTGATGAGATCCTGTCACATAATAAGTACAGAAGATGACCTGTTAACTACTACTGGCTATTTTATACCTGATTGGTATTAGCAGTACATATAAATGATGATGTAATTGTTAAGATTGGATTGTGTCACCCTCCAAATATATAAGTTGAAGTCTGAATTCCCAGTGTGACTCTGAAGGTGTAATGAAGGTGAAATAAGGTCTACATTCAACTCACATCTTTATGGGCAGAGTGTGAGGCTCCCAGCATGCATCTGAGGAAAGGCCCTGTGCACCCATGCTGTGAGTGAGGAGGAGGCCTGCAGGGACACCAAACCTACCAGTGCCTGCCTGCATTTGTGTAAGCAGCCACAAAACGCTGAGAACATAATCTGCTGTTGTTCAAGTCACTGGGGAATTTCCTTATGTCAGCCTTGGCCCTTAATACAGGAATCAACCAGACAACAATATCTTTCATAGGCTAGCCAGCAATTAAGATGATGTCCTAAGTATGGGTTAAAACAGTGAAATGATAACAACTTGGTCTGATGACTCCTCTGATTAAATATACTTTTTGCAATTTTCTTATTTGTATTCTTTGTTTCAGTTTTTTTTTTTTTTATATATACCTCAGTGCCACCTTCCTTTTTAATTTTTGTTTTGAAATCATAAAGTGTTTTCCACCTGTGAAAGCAAAGTTCCTTGTGGAAACACAACTTTGGCCTCAAGCAGGACAATTCTAGTCCACTAACGAAGTCAAAACTGGTGAGCATCTTAAGCTCCTTTTACTGTAAATTTCTTCTTTCTCTTTCTTTCTCTTCCTCTCCATCCTCTCCTGCCACCCTGCCACCGAGACCAATGAACTAGATAAGGAGTGGGCATTGACCCCTCTCTCTCTCTCTCTCTCTCTCTCTCTCTCTCTCTCTCTCTCTCT
>NC_034592.1:118497066-118510038 GCF_900095145.1 Mus pahari | reverse complement strand
TGTGTGTGTGTGTGTGTGTGTGTGTGTGTGTGTGTGTGTGATTCATTAGTATAGCTAGACAGGAAGAGAAATATAAAGCTTGATATTCAGAGTCAGCAATCTATGTGCAACATGCAGTGTTGACTGGCTCTGTGTGGTTGGTATGCATTTGTGCTATTTCATGATAGGTTCATGTGCTTGTAAATCATTTTTATATGTTTGTAAACATTTCTGTCTCCTCTAAAAATATAGTTTCTTTTACATCCCTTAAAAGACCCTCATAAAACACAGTCTTTGCTTTATAATGATGCAGGAGTGGAAACTAAAATTAGGAGGGAAGTGATGGATGCAGCCATTTGGTGGACACATAGGGGTTCATTGTGACTTTCTGTTACTTTGAGGTAGCAGAATATCTACATCATTACAAACTATATTATGGTAGGTTTCTAAATCTTCTCTCCCCCTAAATAATAGAATTTCATATTTGTGCCCTTTGCCCTCTGACTACTATACAGTGCCTCTCCTTTTACCAGGCACTGGTATGCCATTTCTCAGAGAGGGGACCAGGACAGTCTTTAGGCAACGGAATGAGGGTAGCCCTGATATTGACAGCTGCATGCAGATACACTTTGCTTATAAAATTTGTATAGTGATACTGACCAATAAGATGCACCTAAGTATGGGTTACATATAGTGATATATATATATATATATATATATATATATATATATATATATATACATGTATGTACCCACATACACTGTGAAATGGCTAAATCCAGTCAGTTAATACAGAGACTTGAAATATGCATCATGGTAGTCTTTAGATTTTTGTTTTCTGTCCTCTATCATAAGAAGAGTACTCAGCAGCTCCTTTGTCCTTTTTCCTGGAACAAAAAACAAACAAACAAACAAAACAAAACAAAATAACAACAACAAACCCCCCCCCCCCCCAAGAATCATACCCAAACTCAACTCACAGTTTGAGAGCTAGCTCAGTCCAGACTAGCTGAGAATGGCCAAAACCTCAGTCAACTGATACGCTATGAGCATGCCATAAATGTTTGCTTTTCAAATCACTGGGATCTTAGAATTGTTGCAGAGAATTAGATGGAAAAAACCTAACACAAACCCATATCTTCTTTATAATGTTTTTTTTTTTGAGACTTAACTTATTTTTATTTATTTTTATGTGTATGGAAGTTCTGCTTGAACTGTGTAGCATATTCATGCAGTGCCGAAGGAGTCCAGAAGAGGGATCACGCCCCTTGAAACAGGTGTTAAATACAGGTGTGAGCCGCCATGTAGGTGCTGGGAATTGAACAGAGGTCCTCTGGAAGATGAGTCAGTGCTTCTAACCCCTAAGCCATATCTCTAGCTTCAGAAACACAATTTCCTCAATGAAGAAATATATGCTTAACATTGACGATTCCATGCTACATAAAATTAACCTCAATCTAAACTTTAGACTAAATACTGTAGAATCTGAAGTATTTAGATTTTTTTTGTTTGAAGTCCATCTATACCTTGATAACAAATTTGAGAGCTAGCAATTGATTCCACCACCGCCCTTTAGAGTCCTTCTTTATTCATGGTGATTAAGAAAGTAACTTGGGGTCTTCCTGATGTTTTGTGAAAGGCTAGAGACCCATTCAAGGTCTGTTCCATGAGGGAAAGAACGCAATGAGGCTTCTGGGGAGAACTCAGAAGCAGGAACAGTAGCTTACCTGCTCCTCAGGGACCGAGAGTCGGAGCTGAAGCCAATGAGCTGAGTTGACACTGATGTTTGTCACATATGTGGGCTTGAGGAAGGGTGTCACTTTTTCATATTTTAGACACTGCAGTTTTTGTATTTATGATGACAAATTTCTTCAGATGGCAAAGTATCTTGTCTTACAGCATGAAACATTCCAGTGCATGAGAGCCAAGTGTCAGAAGCGGGTGGAGCTTTTAACCTTCATCTCTCTGCTCATGGGGCTGCAGCCCTGAATCCCCTCTCCTGTGTTCATCTGTGTTTCTTTCCCAAGATAACCCAAAGGGTGTTCTCGCTCCTCATTTCAACATGTGTTTGGTGTGTTGCCTTAGTACAATGGAGTTTGGCAAGAAGATTCTGTTTTTCCACTTAGCCTTAGTGTCTGAAAAGGCAGATAGAGAATAAGTGTAGTTTAACTGGGAGATAATCCTAAATAAGCTATGAAGGGGAGACAAGGAATGGTGAGCTGGCTCTTACTGTGGCACTAGGGTCACCCTACTGGAACCTCTTTGTGGTGTTACAGAAAACATATTTGTTTTCTATTCCCTTACTTTTTAGAACTCACTTTAGACTGGGCCATTGAGGACTTTCCAAGCTATTCTTGTTTCTGAATTCTGGAAGGCTGCTTCTCCTAGGGCCATTAAGTTGCCAACTTCCTGCCTGTGTTACAAGTGGGCTGTGCTCATTCTCCAAGCTCACAGAAGGCCTGTAGGCTGTGAAAAATGAGAAGCAGCTGTTTTGGGTCAGGAGCTGGTGGGGTTATCAGGAACAGACCCCACACAAGAGACTTGGGGGGTCCATTGAGGAGATATGGGTGGGACAAGCAACGCAGCAGAGAATTGTTATTTCACTATTCCAAAATGGGTGTACAGAGTGCCAGGTCTCAAGGTACACATCCTTGCTAAATCTGAATGTTGGAATCGCCACCACTAATGGATGCTATTGTGTGAGGCCTTTGAGAAGTGACTAAGTCAAGTCACGAAGGTGGCCATTGTGAATGGGATGTGTCCTTAGGATAGAGGTCACAGAGAGTCCTTGACTCTTCGGCCATGTGACACTATAGTAAAAAGACAGTGTCTGTGAACCAGAAGCAGATCTACCTTTCCAGACCTCAAAATTTCGAAAAGTAAAATTCTCTTCAGAAGTCATCCAGTCTACTGTCATTTTTTTTTTTTAAATAGCAACCCACATGGACTAAGTTGGAACCCCTATCCAGTGTTTCTATGGAGTTCCTTCTCCCACCCACCTGGTACTCTTCAAGCACTGGAAAAGAATGAACTAAAGACTACAACACAAAGTAAAACTATTCCATCCATTCACCCTGTCTCTCTTCTTAAGGCCCATCTCTTCCCCATGGGAGCAAACGAACATCTGATGGATAGAGGCAGGGAGGCATGTACCTGGGAGCATCTCCCATCTCCAGCCTGTGCTCCACCCCCTCCTCTTTTTTATTACAATGGTTGGACTAAGTTTACATAATTTTACAATTAAGTCTCTGTCTTTTTTTATCATCTTCTACTCCAGTTTTATTGTTCTTGGCATCTGTCAGGCTGCCCCAGATTCATCTGGAAACAGAGACCATCCTGTATATATTAGTGTTCTATAAAACAACATTCGGAATCATTCCCACACAAGGCAGTGCAGCCAAGTTGTCTGGGATAGTTGGTGAGAAGACTGAAAACAGGCAATTTTGATTGCATAAGCCTTGTATACTAGTGTCCTGGTTATTTATTTATTTATTTATTTATTCATTCATTCATTCATTCACTCACTCATTCATTTATTTTGTTGTTCATTTGTTTGTTTATTTTTTTATGAACTTGACACAAGTTGGAGTCATTTGGTAAGAGGGAACATCAATCAAGAAAATTTCCTTGCCAGACTGGTGTGTGGGAAACCCTGTGCACATTTTCATGATTAATTACTTGTGTGAGTACTGTCACTCCTGAGCAGAAGGTCCTAGGTTGTATAAGGGAGCAAGTCTAATTATATATGTATATTTATGCAATAAATTACATTTGCTATAGATGTTTTTAGAAAGATAATAGTATGACCCCTATGACATCCTCACTTTTCTCCACCTACTTTAGTCTATGGTTACCTTCCTCCTCCTTAATTAGAGTCCTCATTTTTCCGGTTTCCCTCATGAGATTCCCCTGCTATCGCCACACTCACACTCTTTCCCTTTCCTAGTTTCATCAGTGGCTCTAGGTTTTGGAGCTACTGCCTCTGATGAGAGAGAACCCATGACTTTCTGGGTCTAAGTCACCTCATTCAACATGCTCTTCTCTTGGTCTAACCATTCACCTGCAGTTTTCATGATTTCATTCTTATTTTTAGTGGAGTAATATTCCAAAGTGTACATATGCCTTATTTCATTCTGTATTCACCAGCTAGAGGACATTTCCTCCATTTTTTAGCTATTGTGACTAGAGCAGCAATTCAGGTGGAAGGAAAGTCCCTTTCCTTGACAGCGCCATGCACTTCCAACCCAGGGCACAAAGGACCTGGGCTTGATGTGACCTGAAAGTCTCCTCCCTGAGGACTACCTTTCAAGGTACCAGAAGGCACCATGAAGGGAATCAACCAATACTTCTACACAGATATGAAGCCTATGAACCACAGCAGTGACCAGTCTGGCAAGGCACAAAACCCTCAAGGATGTAGTTTTGGCATACTTGTCTCTAATTAGACTTAAGACCTGGTTCACAAGAGGGAAACCATGCCTAGTGTGGGAAACATAACCAAGTGCCCAAAGCTTGTGAAGTCTTGGAGGAGAACCTACAACCCGCATTTTATTAAACCAACATAATTGCTAACTATATTCTAAATATTTATTGCTATACCTACAGATTATAGTTCTCATCCCTTGTCAAACAAACTTCTCTTTGTGATACTCAGGGGCCAGTATGGAAAACCACAAACAGTCAAAATGCAGAGTTGTGGAGCCTAGTCCCAAGTGACACCTCTACAACAAAATTCTTGCACTGAGGATCATGGTGGAAGAGTAGGCAGAAAGATTCTAAGAGCCACAAGAATAGGAAGTTTGCTATGAGAATGTATATCTTAGAAATGTCAAAATCAACAACATGACTGCCTAAATATTAGTTAAACAAGTACAGCATGGATAAACATACTAATTTGGAAGCAGGAAAACTTATGAAATCTCGATGCTAGACAAAGAATTACAGACATTTAAGGAATTTTGAGAGCAAGAGAATAGTTTTCTTTTGGGAAGAACACACTAAGTGGTTATCTAATACCAAATGCTCAGCCCTGAAAACATATGTGTGCAAATGACAACCTATGGAATGAACAGGTTCTATGAATATGTTTAGAAATGTATATGCAAGCAATTGAAGAAAAAAAGCCAGACATTTGAAAGAGAGCAAGGAAGGAATACATGAGAGAGCTTGGAGGAAGGAAGGGAAAAGGAGATTATGCGATTATACTATAAACTTGAAAAGCTTCTAAAAGTTTATTCAGAGAAAGAAAGAAAGAAAGAAAGCAAAAAAGGAAGAAAGCAAAAAAAGGAAGGAAGAAAGGGAGGTAAGAGGAGGGAGGGAGGAAAGGAGGAAGGAAGGAAGGAAGGAAGGAAGGAAGGAAGGAAGGAAGGAAGGAAGGAAGGAAGCTGAACAAATCACGAGAAGCAAGCCAGTCATCAGCATTCCTCCCTTGCTTCTGCTTCAGTTTCTACCTCCAGAAAATCTGTCACCTCTGACCTGAGGGTCATCGTAAGATAAAAGAAACCCTTTCTTCTGCACATTGCTTGGTGCAGTGTTTTATCACATCACTGGAATCCCTAACTAAAGGGGATTAAATTGGTACCAGGACAAAGGGGATTGTTGTAGCAGACCACATGGTTCTGTGTGAGGACTGTGGTAGAATTTGAACTTTGGGCTGGAAGAGTCATTGGGTTCTTGGTAAGAATGTTGATGACAACAAAATGGGCAAGGTCTGGCTTGTGGAAAAGATTGAGAGTCCTTTAAAGGCTCTATGGAGGCCACTTAACATTTTGAATTAAGAGTCTGTGGTTCTGGCAGCTGGAGACTATGTTGCGACGAACAAGAAATCAGAACTGCTAAAGTGAAATTTTACTGGGACCAAACTGATCAGGTGAGCTGAAGAGTCTGCTCTGATTAAGACAGAGACCAGCGTTACTGAGGTGAAATCTTTGAGAGAATTTTCTCTGGGTCAGCACACCGAAGTTGTGGTAGGGGGACAAGGTCATACCTTGTGCTGGCAGCCAAACTTTCTAACTGTAAGAGACACCTCTGGTGCTGGATTCGAAAACATGAAGAGGTCATGGAGAACAGTTGATGTTTTGGCACCATGAAAATCTGAAAGAGACCATTGGTTACGTTATAGCCTCAGTTGCAGTAGCAGCCCCAGGATTGAAGGGGCCATGGAGGCTCAAAAGACAAGCCCATGGACTGAGGGAAAGGATTGCTCTGTGGCCTGGCTCTTTGTTTCTAGTCAACACATATCTTGTTTCTGAGCCTAAGGACTATAGTCCTCCCTATGTTCATCCACCAGTAAGAGATCAATTTCCCCAACTCCTAATTATGTCATGGCTTTTTGTTACTAGTGGTCAGGGTCTAGGCCTGGTATTTCTAGATTCTTGGCATTTTAAATTAATCATTTTATTTTTTTACACTTCAAATGTTATCCCCTTCCCTGGGTCTCCCCCTCCCCCTCCCCCTCTCCTTTGCCTCTAAGAGGGTGACCCCATCCGCCCACTCCTGCCTCACCCCTCTAGCATCTCCCTTCTCTGGGGTATCAAGCCTCCACAGGACAAAGTGCCTCCCCTCCCACTGATGCCAGATGAGTCCTCTGCTACATATGTAGTGGGAGCGACAGACTGGCCCATGTATAATCTTTAGTTGGTGGTTTAGTTCCTAGGAGTTCTGAAGGGTCTGGTTAATTGATACTGTTTTTCTTTATATGGGGTTGCAAGCTCTTTCATATCCTTCAGTCCTTCCCCTAACTCTTTCATTGGGGTCCCCAGGCTCAATCCATTGGATGGCTGTGAGTATCTGCATCTGTCTTAGTCTGGTGCTGACAGAACCTTTCAAAGGACAGCCATACCAGGCTCCTGTCTGTAAGCACATCTTAGCATCAGCAATAATGTCAGGGTTTGGTATCTATAGATGGCATGGATTGCATGGTGGGGAGGACTCTGGATGGCCTTCTTGGCATCTTATTCAAAGAATTTTGTAAGGGTCCACGATTCACCAAAGAATGACAACCCGGACTCAAATAGTATGCATAAGCAAAGAGCATTTTACTCTGCAGAAGAGATGGAACCCCACCCCCACCCCTACCCTCACCCCCCCATGAGCTTTCAGGCCCAATTTAAGGCTTATTAGGGGAAATCCAGGGAGGGGTAGTGTCTTAGTCAGGGTTTCTATTCCTGCACAAACATCATGACCAAGAAGCAAGTTGGGGAGGAAAGGGTTTATTCGGCTTACATTTCCATACTGCTGTTGATCATCAAAGGATGCAGGACTAGAACTCAAGCAGGTCAGAAAGCAGGAGCTGATGCAGAAGCCATGGAGGGATGTTCTTTACTGGGTTGCCTCTCACTGGCTTGCTCAGCCTGCTCTCTTATAGAACCCAAGACTACCAGCTCAGAGATGGTCCCACCCACAAGGGGCCCTCTCCGCTTTGTCACTAATTGAGAAAATGCCCTACAGCTGGATCTCATGGAGGCATTTCCCCAACTGAAGCTCCTTTCTCTGTGATAACTCCAGCTGTGTCAAGTTGACACAAAATTAGCCAGTACAGGTAGATTATCTTTTTCTTTGGCTTGATATCTAGGGACATTCCTGAACCATTACTGGGGAATGGGGAACTAGAAACTGTCCCTGAGGAAGTCTGGAAACTGTTGCTGACCCATTGCCCTTGCTTCAGGCCAGATGGTGGGGCAGCTTGTGATGGCAGGGCAGTTTCTGACTGGCTGCCTGAGGTCTGTGGGTTTTTTTTGTTTGTTTGTTTTTGTTTTTGTTTTTTTCAGTAACTGACATGCTTGGACATGCCTGGACTTAAAAATAGAGATTTAGGCCTAGTCTCCTGAACTGCCAATTTGAAGCCTATCTTGGAGTCAGCCTGTCTCAGTTGAAGATAAAGGCTCACAGATTGGCAAAAGAAGCAAGAAAACTTAATTCAGAGCAAAGTGATAGTGTAGATTACAAAGGGATACACTGGTAAGATTGACAGGTGGCCACAGAGTGACATCACTTAAGGGCCCTGACTACTGCTTGGCACTTCCTTTTATGGGGTTCAGTAGAAGAAAGAGCATGTATACAATTTTGGTGGTCCTTCATTTTGATTGATAGATTAGGTCATATATTACCCTGTCCTATGTGTTCATGTGACTTTCCATAAAGCACCTGGTTTTAACTATATATATACCAAACATGCATAGGCATAAGATGGTAAGTAGAAGAATTTTCCTAAAAACTTTAGGACACAATTTTCCTGATCTTCCTAAATATGCTCAGTCCTTCTGTTCCACATAAAAAGATAAGTTGGTAATATACTTAAACAGAAACCATTCACATTTGCTTGTTATTAGGGTTGAGAAATTCATTCTAACATTCAGAGATGGAAGTTCCTGTAACTTGATTCAGGTTAGGAGACAAAGTGGGTTCTGCAGTTGCTTGCACATTGTTTAGAGAGTGTGTGCATGGTACATTTAAGTGAGGCGCTAGGCTGGGTTACATGAGGGGGTTTGGTGTTCAAGAACCTCAAACCAAGATATTAAACTATATTGCGCTGGCCTGTCTAACTTTCTTCTTTCTCTGGTATTTTGAATGCAGTGGAAATGGCATGAGTATTCTGTGAGCAGGTCAAATACTCCAATTTTCTTATATAGTAAGCTACACACAAATAAGGAGGTCATTTTTCAATAGAATGAGAAACATCTCATACCACACCACAATGAACATGAGATATATAATTGAGACCACCTTAGTCTAGTCACATCTCCCATAGATGGGACCTGCCAGCCAATTAACACCAAGCTGTGCATGCCTGAATCAATCTAGTGGAGATCGGAAGAATCGCAGTCGAGCCAACAGAGCTGTGAATTCATAGATTGTGAGCTCACACATTTGTCATTTTAATCTACTACATTTTGAGATGGTTTGTTTAGCATAATAGGTTATTGAAGAAACCACAAAACAAAAGTTTTCAGAGCACTGGTTTCTTCTTTTACAGTGCTTATACTGTGAAGAGCAGCAGTTCCTTCTACCAGATGAATTCCCTGAGAGCTTTCTTGTTCACCAGTAAAAACCACCACCACCACCACCGCCGCCACCGCCGCCAAACCAAACAGCCCTCCTTTCTGAAACAAAACAAAACAAAAGAGGATGGTGTAAATCTAGATCAGAACAGGGTAAAGAATTTCCTTGAGATGTCACTGTTGAGTTGGGTATTAGAGAGGTCAGGGGGAAAAGAGGCACAGATGAGAGATATAGTTATAACAGCCAAAGCTATTTACCAGCCCAGGTCAAGCAAAAACAGAAGCCAAGTACCACAGATCAAAGACAAGTGTATCTGAGCTGAAGTAAGTCTGGTTGGCACCCTTGCTTCGTGACTCCTACAGCAATGTTACATTGTTACAGGCATCTCTGCATGCTGGGTAATAATTCTTTCAGTTCCTTCTTCTGAGCTCACTGATTTCTGCCTGTGCATAGATTAAATTCGAAAGTGAGGCTGTCTCCACCTGTGCTTGCCAGAAACCTTCCAGGAAATTCCCCAATCAGAACACTCAATCAAGCCTGTCCATGAAGTCTGTCTACACAGTAGCAGCATCAGCAGGTGGCATGAGTGGCGTCTCCCACTGAGCAGACCACAAACACAGACATCTGTGGCCAACTGCTTGGAAGAAAGCCGCGCATACACATTGCCTCAGAGGGGTGTTCTTAAGAGCCACCCATATGCCAGGGTCTTGGCTCTGTTTTTCAATCTAAGAATAATTTGCTAAATTACTCAGAATATAACATATGCAAGAATGCAAAGTCCTCCCCCACCCCCTCCCGGCCTCTCTGATGAATTCTACTTGTAGCAGAATTCTGCTTGTAGCTCCTAACTGAAGGCTCTGAGCACTTGTTCTCTCTCTCTCTCTCTCTCTCTCTCTCTCTCTCTCTCTCTCTCTCTCTCTTACCTAGAAAAAAATTCCTTCTGCAAAATAAGCCTGTACCCAGTGAGCTATACACCCTCTTTCTTTCTTTCTTCCTTTTTTTTTTTTTTTTTTNGTTTTTCGAGACAGGGTTTCTCTGTATATCCCTGGCTGTCCTGGAACTCACTTTGTAGACCAGGCTGGCCTTGAACTCAGAAATCCACCTGCCTCTGCCTCCCAAGTGCTGGGATTAAAGGCATGCGCCACCACACCCGGCTTGTGCGCCCTGTTTCTAAGCCAAGTTTCTAAAGTGCATTTTTTCCAAGACATGATGGCAAGGTCTCAACTTCCTGACATGGAAAGACAATGGCTACCAGGAAAATGCTACCTAGATCCAGCAATAGTTAGAGAATTAAGTATGTTGAAGAATGAGAAAACAGCAAAGAGTGGAGAACCATGTGATAATAAGATTCTATGAGAATTGTTTCCCAAAGGCATTTTCTGAAGGATATATTATTTTCCTCATGTTTCCCCTAAGAGTGGGATTTCCAGAGTCTGGAAGCAGGACAATCTGATCAGTTCTTACTATTGTACCATGAAAGTGATTTTAGAAGTGTTTGGTTAACATTTTTACTGTATGTACACATGGGATTCAGTATGTGCTATGTCAGCATATTCACATACTGAATCCCATGAGTACATACACATTCAACCTCTCTTCCTCCAGCCTCCCTCCTTCCCATCTCCATTAATCACTAATCTGCATTTGGACCAGAACTATTCTTTTTTAACTTCTTCATATGATATGAAACACTATCACTTGTCTTCCATGTCTGGCTTATGAGTTATTTCACTTACCAAGGTATTTTCTACTTGGATCTGGTTTGCTTCAATTTGTAAGACTTCATTATTTTTCATGGCTGAATAATTTCCATCATGCATGTGTATGTTTTCTTTACTCACTCCTTGATAGGTTGGTTCTATATTTTAGCTATTGTCAATAGACCGTAATTGTCAATAGACAAATAAAATATGACAGCAGGTCTCTGTTCTTCTCAACACGCCTGCTTCATCTGTGCTTTGCTTTGTCCCCTTCATAACTTGACAGTCCACCAGGATACTGGTTAATGAACGATAAGCCACACTTGTGCCATCATGGTCTATTCCATTACAAAAACTTGCCACTTGAGTTGAACAAGCATTTAATAGGCATACAACTGTGCAGTTAGCCTTAGAGATCTTAGGCCTTGAAAATTGGGGATGTGTCTCAATTAGTGCTCCTTTGGTGTCCAAATAGGTTTGTACCAAGTCTGTTGTAAAAAATGAGGAAGAGAGGAAGAACTGAAGGTGAAATGGGTACAAGCATGGGCTAGCTGTAGGAAGAGTTGTTTGTGAGTGTGTGTGTTTGTGTGTGTGTGTGTGTGTGCACTGTTCCACCACTTAGCTCCACTCCCAGCCCCTGTCCTTGTCTTAGAACAACCATTGACCAGTTCTTCGGAGTCTCTTCTTCTCACTATCATGGTGCAAATTTGGCTCCCTGTTTCTGACAACTAGGGAGATAGGAATTGATTTTCTGAGGTTTTTCCTAAAACACCCACTTCTCCAACAACCCATAAAAGTCCATTCTCTTAATAGATATCTATTTATTCTGACAGCTACAGCAGAAATGCAAGGAAACATGTGTTGCTCATTCTCTTAATGGATACCTATTTATACTAACAGTTAAAGCAGAAATGCAGGGAAGTGACCTCTACCCTTGGACCTTCCATCTAGAAGCCATGCTACCACAAACAAGGACTACCTTGTTACCCAGCCCCACACATCGTAGAAAGAATAGGTCAGATGTTCCTGGTGGCACAGCAGTCAGCTATCCTGAGCAGGGACAGCCAAGGGCAGGATTGGCCAGGGAAACCTGGCCCTCCTTTTGTTTCATCAGCTTACATTCTTTCCCCATCAGACCTCTCCCATCAAATGCAAACGACCAGTTATTTGGGCCGATTGTTCCTGCTTGTTGTTTTGTCTTGTTTTTGTTCTTGTTCTCTGGCAAAAATGGGGCATGCAGAGGAGGGAAGCTACAGCAAGGGAATTACATAATTCCGAGGCTTCCGGAAGAGTTGATGGAGTTACATAGCTCTCTCCTAATTATTTCCCTCTTGGGCTCCAATTACATGGTAGAAACTTTCGGGCACTCCACCAATTCATCATCTTCAAATTCCCATGGATTAGGAAAACCAAAGGGCCTGAACCCAGAGCTTAACATTGTTCTTGTGCCAGCAGAAGGCTTAAAGGATTAGATCATGGGAGGCAGGAGGGGATAGTTTCTGTCTTAAGCAGTCAGACAACAGCCTAAAATTTGGCTGGTAGTCTCCTGCTGGGAAATCTCCCTTTGCTCATCACTGTCAGAGGACCAATATAGTTCTTCTTTCTACAAAAAGCATCAGGGACTCTTCAAAGAAGGCAAGGGCCACTGCTGAACAAAATTACTCTCTCTCTCTCTCTCTTGGCATGGTTACTTTGTGTTAATGTTTTTATTTTGTTTTGTTTATGGGGCTAATTTTCTTATTCTCTGAGTTTCCCTCCACTATACTGTCTGCATCTGAGATTCTATTCACGGTCATGTGCACATTAAGTGAGTGCCTCTGTGGATGCACTGTAGCCTCCTCAGCTTTTATCCTCTTCTGATGTGTTGCTAGAGGATTTGGGAGAAGTGCTACTGCCTCTCAAAGTGAAGGTCACGGACACTTTGTATGCTAACAGCACAATTGGACGGTTCAGCTTCTTTTTATTCAGTGCTTATCAAGGCTACGAGGTACGTTTCAGGTGCGGTCAGAGCCCTGATAGTGCATGACACCTTCCAAGACGAGAGTTGACAGGTGTTTAGGAAAACCTGCAGTGACTTGGCTCGTCTTAAAAACCCCTGGAAAGCCCCAGAGAACCCCCACATAAGTGTTTACATTATGCTCACTCTTATCAATGGTATGTGGTTATGTTCATGTGCCAAGAGGCTGAGGTTATTTTGTGTGTGCTTCATTCAGGATGAATTTCCTACCCTATAGTGAAGTGGGTGCCTACCTACTTGGCTTTTTTTTTTTTTTTTTTTTTTTTTTTTTTGGCT
>NC_034592.1:118494172-118497045 GCF_900095145.1 Mus pahari | reverse complement strand
TTTTTTTTTTTTTTTTTTTTTTTTTTTTTGAAACTGTTTATGTAGCCCTGGCTGGCTGTCCTGAAGTTCACTCTGTAAACCAGACTAGCAAACTCACAGAGATCCACTTGCTTCTGCCTCCTGATTGCTAGGACTAAAGGCATGCGCCACCACGCCCAGCCATGTAATTCGGGTTTTAAGATGTGCTGTCATAGTGAAGTATGTGAAGTAGAAAAACTCCTTGCTTACCCTGACCTAGGTCTCATGCTGGCTCTAACACTCCACACTTCCTTACAGACCAGAAACCTGAGGTTTTCAGACACAGAAACCTATGTCCATTCCTTTAGATAATGCTTTGTTTGGCAAAGAGGTTCGACTGGAAAGAGGAATCCGATAGCAGCCCTGCCTTTCCCAGCCAGACTCTGATGAAGTTTGGACCTATCCATTGACATTCCATTTCCGGCACCTGTTTTTTTGTTTGTTTGTTTGGTTGGTTGGTTGGTTTTTTTTTTTTTTTTTTTTTTTTATGACTGGATGAATGATGGAGAAGCCACACTGTATCAATTCTGCCTTGCCCTTTCTTTAGGATAAATTTTTAGTATCTAAGTTCCCAGGAATCACCATTGCTTCAAGCACAAGTTCTTATTTTTTTTTTTTTTCCAGCCTGACAGGAATTTGGAATTTGAGGCTGCAGCCATGGGTGGATGCAGTAAAGGCAGCCAGGAGGCAGGGTCTCCTTTCCTGCCCCACCCCCACCTAGCTGCTCACAAGGTCCCAAGGCTGCCTCTTTCTCTAGCAGCCCCTACTGAGCAGAGAAGATTAGAAGAGCTTTCTACCTCTTTCATGCACCTCATCCTTCTCGCCTCAAATCTGTGGTACCTCATGCTGTCCCCAGCTGAGGACTGGGAAGACCGGACATGCAGGTGTCTTTATTTGTCCATTCAAGCTATGTAAGTCCCAGCCCATCTGCAATATGACTGAGTTAACACAGGACCGACAAAAGGGTTGTTTGGACATGGAGATCAGTTAAGGGCCAGGATATCCAGAGGCTAACTTAATGACCACAAAAGGACATGAGGGTAGAAAGCACCAAATAGTCCATTGTCATCGGCATGCTATTTGGAAAGTGAGCCAGTATGCTGAGGTTCACAAGGATTTTCGGGAGGGGACCAGCAGTGGAGGCAGACTCTCAAGCAGGCAGCTTGCAGCTTTCCAATACAGCCGGCAAGCATATCCTCAAACTGCTTGTCACTGCTCAGATAAAAATGATCCAGAAGGACAGCTCGTGGCTTTCAACTGGCCGCAGAGCTAAAGGGTAAAGTGATGACAGCAAACACAATTGTTGTCCCTTCCTGATCCAGAGCTACCAAAAGCTAACAGATAAACTCACGTTGATAAATATGGCTGGCTATCTCCTTCCACCAACACCTCGACCTGGCCATCTCTGACTGTCTTTAACTGACTGCAGAGTTGCACCAACAGAACAGTATGTAGTTAATTATTTCTTCCTGTTGTACTTGAATAAGTGGGGGTGTGGTTTTGTGCCCTGGGCTCATGCTATCCTGGGGAAAATACGCTTTTTAGAGCCACTCCTGTTCTGTGCAACCTAGTGTTTGTTCTTTCCCAGTTTGTTCCTTTGGCCGTTTTTACAAGATCCTTATCTTCCTTTGAATTCTGGTTTCCTCAAAGCTCTCTAAATTCTCCTGGTTTCCCATTCGGTTCTTTGAGAGGATCACGGAGGAGAGGCATCTTTGACCTTGGGCTGTTATACATGAGGTCCAAGGAGATTTTCCATTTCTCCAGTGCTGAGTCTATACTCAGACTTTGCTGTCCAGTGAGGGATAGGGAAATAACAGTTATTCCACATATCGCAAACTATGGATAGTTAGTTATCCAAATATTTTTTTTTTAATCATACTTCACCCCTTTTTAGGAAGAAAAGCTTCAATTTTTTTGTTTGTTTGTTTGTTTTTTGAGACAGGGTTTCTCTCTATAGCCCTGGCTGTCCTGGAACTCACTTAGTAGACCAGGCTGGCCTCAAACTCAGAAATCCACCTGCCTCTGCCTCCCGAGTGCTGAAATTAAAGGCGTGTGCTACCACACCCGGCTTCAATTTTTAATACAGGATAACAGATCTGTACCTGTTTTTTAGGGGGAAGGAATTCTGAAATGGGGGAGATAGTTACTTGGCAGGCTGGGAGAGATAGTTAATTCAGTGGTTTAGAGGGCTTGCTGTTCTTCCAGAGGACCCTAGTTCACTCTGTTCCTAGCACCCAACAGGTGCTATATATCAGAAATATATGAGCACCTATAATTCCGGTTCTAGATACCCTCCTCTGGCCTTTGAGCGCAGCTGCACACAGGTGGCACCCCCTCTACACAGATGCATGCACAAGCACAGGTATGTGTGCTTACGCGTGCTTTCTCTCTCTCTCTCTCTCTCTCTCTCTCTCTCTCTCTCTCTCTCTCTCTCTCTCACACACACACACACACAAACAAAACTTTTAAAACTTATTTTATTAGATATTTTCTTCATTTACATTTCAAATGCTATCGCGAATGTCCCCTATACCCTCCCCCCACCCTGCTCCCCCACCCACTCCCGCTTCTTGTCCCTGGCCCTGTATGGGGCATATAAAGTTTGCAAGTCCAAGGGGCATCTCTTCCCAACAATGGCTGAATAGGCCATCTTCTGTTCTATATGCAGCTAGAGACACGAGCTCTGGGGATACTGGTTAATTCATATTGTTGTTCCACCTATAGGGTTGCAGACTCCTTCAGCTCCTTGGGTACTTTCTCTAGCTCCTCCACTGGGGTCTCTGTGTTCTATCCTATAGATGAGTGTAGGCATCCACTTCTATATTTGCCAGGCATTGGTATAGCCTCACAGAGAT
>NC_034592.1:118485822-118491515 GCF_900095145.1 Mus pahari | reverse complement strand
AAATTGCCCTGTCTAATTCAGTGAAGAATTGAGTTGGAATTTTGATGGGGATTGCATTGAATCTGTAGATTGCTTTCGGCAGGATAGCCAATTTTACTATATTAATCCTGCCAATCCATGAGCATGGGAGATCTTTCCATTTTTGAGATCTTCTTCAATTTCTTTCTTCAGAGACTTGAAGTTTTTGTCATACAGATCTTTTACCTCCTTTATTAAAGTCACACCAAGGTATTTTATATTTTTTTGTGACTAAAAACAAAACTTTTAAAATGTCATTTAGTGCATTTTTCTGTCTCGGGTATAGCCCATCATACAAAAGACATATTTCTTTTAGTTTAAATGAATACAACATTCTAAGGTTTTTGTTAAGTGTGTTTTTTTTTATTTAGAGTCTTTACCTAAATAAATTAATACATTTAAGTCAAACTTCTAAAAATAGTCTTATTTTTTTCTTCTTCTGTCAATTTCAGCAGAAAGAACAGCACCATAGCTTCCATCAAACCATGACCCAGACTCAATAATGATCCGAAACTTGCCAAGTCTGATTTATCTATTTCTTTAAGAAATCATTTCCCCTTAGCATCTGTACTGGTAGCTATGAACTTGGTTGTCTGAGTCTCCTAACATGGTGACATCAGCTCCTTTGCAAGGCTGGGATTTACATAGGCTTCTTGAATGTATGTATATCCACAGTGTTCACTCATCTGATTTAAATCTCAGCATATTATTAAGTTCATGGTGGGATTATTCTGAAGTCAATGCCAGGCATCATGTTAAGATATGCTCACATACTGTGATATGTATCTACAAACACCACACTGTCAGTATTGACTTCCACAGCATAGTGCTAACAAATATTTTTAAAGCATAATAGCTATCACATATTTAAAGAATTACACTATGGGGTCTTTGTATATTGTTTCAGTTCAGCATGATTATGTGGAGAGACATTAGGTCATTAGATCAAGTTCTTTAAAGATAGATTTGTATGTGTCTATCTCTCTGAACCACAGCCAAGAGGTAGCCAGGCTGCACCTTAAGGATGTAACTGAGAAACAGGAACAGCATTAGCAATTGCTCCAGACTGCCAGGTTGTTTCTCTGACACACTCATACTGAGGGTGATCTCACGCTTCTTCCTCGCATGCTCCTTATACAACCCTAAGTTGTGTAATGCTGTTTCTTCACTGCTGTGAGATGAGCTCAGGTACCAGGATGCTCACTCAAGGGATGGCTGTCAGTCTGTATCACTTGCCCAGTGTGTGCCTGGCAACAAAATGCCTGTCACTTACAAGATGAGAACATCCCCAAATTTGGATTTTATACAATGGGGACCAACTATCTCTGTGTAAAGCTAGAAGATTCCGAATAAAGGGGCTGTATCGTGTAGCAAACGCATAGAACAGGTAGCAGAATCAGGGAACTTTCACACCTCGTTTCTATAGCTGATCCTGAAGGGATAGGGATTTCTGGGGGACTGAAAGGTGTCAGGAGCTTGGAGCCACATCTAAGATAAGCTTGAACCATGGGCAGGCCTTACAATGGTAGACTAAACCCATGAGCTAGGAATGGTGGCTGCCGTGCAGACTAGACTCAGCAGGTCTTCAATGTCACCAGAGGCTATTTGTTCTTCCTATTTTAATGTCTTGTGGTGTCTTCACTCTGCTCCTTCTGGAATGCTTTTTTTTCTACCTTTATAATAATTAAAAGAAAACTCTCCAGTATACATATCTTGGTTGGACTAACTAGAGCTTCTATTTCACATTCTATGACATTTCAGGGGGAAATTCAATTCGCCTGAGGTAGACTTTGCATCACCTGTCGATGCACTGTCCAGTTAGTTACAGAGAGAAGGTAGGAAAGGACTATACAAAAAAGTGTTTAGTTAAAGAACAGTGGTTATAGAACTAATATTCAAGTACGGAGATAATCTGCAAAGATGCCTGCCATATCCCAATCAGCATCCACAGCATCCTATAAGGAAGATAATTTTAGCACCATTTTGCTAAAAGATTACTCATGGCTCAGAATCTTTTGCCTAAAATGACACCTCTGGATGGATTTCATTGTTATTATTTTAAAATACAGTGTTTATTAATTCTTTGAGACTTTCATATATTAATAGGTTGTATTTTCATCTTCTTCATTCCAGCTACTACCCTAGCTCCTGCCAGGTCCATCCTCCCCCATTCCCACTTTGTGTGCTTTCTGTTTAAAAACAGAACTCCTCACAGTCAGCTATTGGAAGGAACACAGGGCCCTCAGTAGAGGAGCTAGAGAAAGTACCCAAGGAGCTGAAGAGGGATGCAACCCTGTAGGTGGAAGAACAATATGAACTAACCAGTACCCCCAGAGCTCGTGTCTCTAGCTGCATATGTAGCAGAAGATGGCCTAACCAGTCATCATTGGGAAGAGAGGCCCCTTGGTCTTGCAAACTTTATATGACCCAGCACAGAGGAAGGCCAGGGCCAAGAAGTGGGAGTGGGTGGGTAGGGGAGCAGGGGCGGGGGGAGGGTATAGGGAACTTTTGGGATAGCATTTGAAATGTAAATAAAGAAAATATCTAATAAAAAATGAAAAAAAAACAAAAAACAAAAAACAAAAAAACAAAAAACAGAACTCACCAAGATCAAGTTTCTGCTGCCTGCATATTCGCGGGTACGGGAAACACTGGAGTGCCAACTTACCAGGGATCACTCCTTCAAGAAGAATGACTCTTTTCAACAGTCCCCATCTAATGTCCTTAGCTTCTCTGATGGTGGGGGCAGGGCTTGTGAGCCCCTCCACCCTCCATGCTACAGTGTTAATTGGCTTGATCTTTCACAAGTCTTATGTAGGCAAGCTCAGCTCATGTCAACAGTTACTTAATGACTACAGTGGTTCGGTGGTATCAAGAAAACACTGGTCAGCCCCTGTCTTCTTTGATCCCTGGTTCTTACCATCATTTAACATCCTCTTCTACCATGGTCCCTGAGCCTTAGGAGGAGAAGGAGTGTTATATAGATGAGTCACTGGTGGCTTAGCACTCCACCAACACTTCGTCTTTGCAGTCTGATAAACTGAAGGTTCTGCATTAACCATGGTATAATTTACAAGGAAAAGTCTATGATGACAGAACCTGAATTTGAATGCAGCTCTGTATGAATCCTAAGTTCTTAGCCCAGCTAAGCTTAGCGTACATTTTAACCATCTTAATAGTAATACATCTCTATTCCGTAACTGTCTCTTAATGGGGACACAAGAGGTTTCTGTTTTTATAGCATTTATCCTTATAGAGAACAGAGAGTAGTTATTTTCATATTTCTTCATGCAGAGGATCAAAATCACTTTAATCATTAGGTTTCAGCCAAAAGTTTAGGAAAGCTTTCTCTGAGAGTCCAATGTTGATAGAAGCTGTGTTGCCTATATCTGTGGCTAGCACACCTTTTATGTAAATGATAATAAATATTTTAGACTTTGTAGCATAAAGTAATTATTTCACATTGATGCTCCAGTCTAAAAGAAGGCATGCCAAGAAAAGTTTCTGTATTAACATCAAAGTTGCAATTTTAAGTGATTTCAAGTTTATGAACATCATTTTTGTTTTGAGGCTTTTCAAACACATATCCTTTGCTCTTAGGTCAAATTTGTTCAGTGGGCAACGTAGTTTCCTTCCTCATGGTATGCATAAGGATATACTGGAAAAACAGTCCTAGATCTTGATACCATGGAACTGAGCAACTAGAGTTAAAAACAATGAACCACATGGTTAGACCAGAATTTCAAGACTACAGTAGGGACAAAGGATATGAAAGAGAAGATAAAACATCCCTTGAATATGTACTGCAAGGGGAGTAAGTCGATCAAGTCTGGGAGTGAGATTAGAGAAACTCTCTATCTGTTATTTTCCAGTCTTCCTGCGAGCTCCCCAACAGGAAATCAGTATTACTGACTCCTAGCCATCTCAAGCACCCATGGGTGTATCTAATCAGTCTGGCCATCTTTGCAGCCAGGTGAGTTTACCAGGAGATGACACATCTTACTTTTGTACCAGTGTTTCCCCCCCACATTCCTAACAAGCTGTCTTTTTAATGCACACACCTAGCAGCTTGAGCTTCCCATTCTAATCCTTAATAATCCCTAGTCTTTTCAGTTTAGACAACTGATAAGGATACTGTGTCCATAGAATAAGATGTCCTCCCCTCATCCAGGAGCTCAACTCTCATTCAGTTCTAAATTTTCAATTTTCATTAATCAGAAGAGCAGTAGATAGCTGTATAACAGTATGCACCAGGATTGGTTCTTAGACCTCCTATGGACACTCAAATCCCTAGACACGCAAATTCTTTATGTAAAATGGAATATTTTCAGAGAGCTAACATATATCCTCCCATGTGTGTTAAATCATCTCTAGATTATTTACAATACCTAATAATGCATAGACACTATGCAAATAGTTGCTACAGCCCATTGTTTAAGGAATAATGATTTTAAAAGTCTCAATGTCTTCATTACATATATTTTTCCAAACAATTTAAATTCTCAGCCAACTAAAACGGCGGGAACAGAGCCCACAAATACTCACCTATGAGATTTCATTCTTTTGGTGCTGAAGCAATGCCCAACCCAAACTTTTGGGTCAGATTATTCCAAGAGAGTGATAAGATGCCAGAGGTAATCCAACCACTTGCTAGAGATGTTTCAGAAACCCCAGACACTCAGAAATATATTTGTACATGTTGGACAAAGAACCAGAAAAAATAAAATCAAAATTTGTCTTGAAAGTTCACAGATGGGGGCTTATGAAACTTCTAGAGTCCCGTTACTTTCAGTAAAGCAAGCAATAACAAGGCCTTTGGTATAGATTTAGAGGAACAAGTTCCATAAGAACTGATCCTATTATATAGGAACATCTGTGACTTCTTTGATAATAAATGCAGTGTTGTAATTTTATTACAAAAACTGATGATTTGTGTGAACACCACTACATGTAAGATACACGTTACAGATAAAGAAAGCATAAGGAAGACAATTAATTAATGTATTTTGACCATTGTAATTGCAATGTATAAAATGACTTGAAGCTCTTTGAAAGCCTTCCTATCAAGAAATGAGATCCCTATATCACCCAAAGAAATAGAAGCTGTCATTTATAGTCTCCCAACTAAAAAAAGCCCAGAACCAGATGGGTTTAGGACCAGAAGTTCTATCAGACCTTCAAAGAAGACCTAAAATTCCAGTTCTTCTCAGACTATTCCACAAAATAGAAACAGAAGGTATTCTACCCAGTTCATTCTACGAAGCCACAACTACTCTGATACTTAAACTGCGTAAAGACACAACAAAGATAGAGAACTTCAGACCAATTTCCCTTATGAATATCGATGCAAAAATACTCAATAAAATTCTTGCAAACTGAATCCAAGAACACATCAAAACAATCCTCCATCATGACTAAGTAGGCTTCATTCCAGGGATGTAGGGATGGTTTAATATAAGGAAATCCATCAATGTAATCCACTATATAAACAAACTCAAAGACAAAAACCACACGATCATCTTGTTAGATGCTGAGAAAGCATTTGACAAAATCCAACACCCCTTCATGATAAAAGTGTTGGAAAGATCAGGAATTCAAGGCCCATATTTAAACATAATAAAAGCAATCTACAGAAAACCAATAGCCAACATCAAAGTAAATGGAGAGAAACTGGA
>NC_034592.1:118476910-118483052 GCF_900095145.1 Mus pahari | reverse complement strand
GGAACAACAATATGAACTAACCAGCACCCCCAGAGCTCGTGTCTCTAGCTGCATATGTAGCACAAGATGGCCTAGTCAGCCATCATTGGGAAGAGTGGCTCCTTGGTGTTGCAAACTTTATATGCCCCAGTACAGGGGAACACCAGGGCCAAGAAGGGGGAGTGGGTGGGTAGGTGAGTGGAGGGGCAGGAGGGTATAGGGGACTTTGGGGATAACATTTAAAACGTAAATGAAGTAAATACCTAATAAAAATTGAAAAAAAAAAACCCAAAATGAGGTCCCATATTTCCCCTTTCAGTTTGGCTGGGCATATAAATTGTAACCTCCCTCCCCCCCCCAAAAAAATAATCACAGATGCCATAGCATATTACTTCTAAGGCCAGGTCAGTTTCTTTACTTGAGTTCTCATTGATCTGTCAACTTCGGGGAAGGAGGAAGGTAGATACCATGTAAGAAAATCAGCCACCTCTGTTCAACCTGCTGGAGATTCATGGGCAGGAGCTCCAGAAAACAGCTCAAGGTAAGCCCATCCAATAGCCTTGACCACCCACTGCCAGCCATTGATGTGAAGTAACCCTGATACCTAACGCAACCAAGTCTTCAGATGATTACAGTCCAGCTAACATCTGATTGCAATCACTTCAGAGTATCTCAGAAATTCCTTCCAGGCTCCAGAATTAGTAGACTCCTGGGCCACAGCAATATAAGATCATCTAAGGTGCTAAGTCTGGGGAATAATTTGTTCCATAGCAGAAACACCAGCAACAACAGGCAGAACTATATTCATGATGACCTATGAATATTATTCCAACCATACCAGGGTGGTGGGATCAGTAGTAAAACAGTAGTTTTACAATGTTAGTTACAATCATGTTAATTGTAACTTATTAGTGTCACCATAAGGAGTCAAGGAGGAAAAATGGAAACATTGAGCAGGTCCAATCATGCGATACTGCTCAATCCATATTAAGATTTTGGAGTCAATTCTCCAATGTCGACTTCTCCTTTGAGCATCTAATGGCGTTAGTTGCTTAATACCACCAAGTGAGGTCTGTTTTACTCCTTTAATGATACATAAAAAAACAATATGCTCCATACAGGGGAATGCCAGTGCCAAGAAGTGTGAGTGGGTGGGCAGGAGAGCAGGGTGGGGGGAGGGTATAGGGGACATTCGGGATAGCATTTGAAATGTAAATGAAGAAAATATCGAATAAAATAAGTTAAAAAAATGAGTTTCCTAGCTTCTATCTTCACATAGTCCATCCAACATAGAATACTTCACTTCTGATCACCAGAATATATGGTTATTTCTTCCCAGCAGCAAACTACTTACTTCCCTACTATGCATTCAGTGGGTGTCATTCAACTCAGCTCAATTAAGATGCTTTCAACTTGCTGCAAAGTCTGCCTGGTTTCATGGACTGAAGACTCAGTCCCACAAGGCTACCACTAGATCTAGACACCAATTACAACTAGAACAGAAATGATACCCTTTACTGTTGATCAATGCTATAAGCCTAACCTTCTACCATCCCCCTTTTGTGTTTGGTGCCAGAGGACCCAGGGAAACAGCTTACATTTATCCATGTATTGATACGGGATAAAACTAAGAGTGTGAATTAAGTGGAAAGAGTTCAGAGTCCTCATGCCTCCTCTAGCTTCTTACCCCTCTAGAATTTAACTTCTTCAGCTACCCAGGAGTTTCCCAAACACTGTCCCCTTGGGTTTTATGTAGGCCCTATCACTTAGGCATGACCTCCACTGTCAGCCCTTCTCCACCCATTGGAGGTTGGAGGCTCATAAACCTCTAATCATGTCTTGGTATTTGTGTGACAAACCCTAATCCTGAAGCTATATAGGGACTCCAAACTCCTGCTTATGTCATGATCACATAAAAGAAGACTCAGGATTCCCAGGTACTAAGAACTATATGCCAGGAAACAAGGTTGAAGACCAAATAATATTCTACCCTCTCACAACTTTCAGACATTATTCATGAAGAGTCAATCACTCCTGAACCTTACCCATCACTTTATGATATATATCCTGCCATTTAAAAAAAAAGATAGAAAGAGGTTGAATAGGAAGGAGGTATGTCTTGTCATACATATACCTATTAAAAACTTGTTTACATAGAACTGTTTTAACCTGATTGACCAATTAGCAACACATAAGTAAATCCAAGATGGACAGTTTCAAAAAATATTTGAGCTGTAATTCATTAGTTGGCATCCCTTAACTCTGAAGGAGCTACTAATAAGGACCATATAATTTCAGTTGCTGTATTATAAGCAATTCTTTTCACCAAAATAAGTTACATATAGCATTTAATATGTTGATTGTATTAGTCAGGTTTCTCTAGAGTCACAGAACTTATGGAATGTCTCTATATACTAAAGGAAATTATTAGAACAACCTTTAGTCTGCAGTCCAAATAATCCAACAATGTGCAACTATGAATGGAAAGTCCAAGAATCTAATAGTTGATTGCTACAACAACATAGGAATCCTGAAGAAGTGGGTTCCAACAGATGGGCTGGAAAGAAAGTATGAGCAGGGAAAGAAGGAACCTTCCTTCTTCTAATGTCCTTATGTAGGCCTCCAGGAGGAGGTGTAGCCCAGATCAAAGGTATGTACTATCGTACCTGGATTTGGAACTTCCTCTGTCCCAGGCTGGCCACAGAATCAAGAGATCTGTTTGCCTCTGTGTCCTGGGATTAAAGACATGTACAACTTTGCCTGGACTTAAGCTTTTCATGGCTACTATGCCTCAAGATCTGGATCAAAAGCATATGTCAACCCATGTCAAGATCTGGGTCAGAGACCTGTGTCTTCCAGCCTCAAGATCTGGATCACATGTGTGACCTCCATTTTCAGATTATAGTTAATTTCAGATGTAGTCAAGTTGACAACCAGAAATAGCTATCACAATGATATATACAACATAATTGATGACTATAACATTTTTAATACATACACTGTGCTTGGTGAATTTCTTTGCAAACACTTTGTGAAGCATACCCAAATTTGAGACATTATAGTTCTCCAGTATCCCTAGTCATTTCAGATACAGAGGTAACCATCATCCTGACTTCCAACACGGTAGAGCAATTTAACTGTTTAAGAGACAGGGTCTTGCTGTATATGCAAGGCTGGTGTTTCTCCTCATTGTAGCCAACTTTGAGTAGAAAGAAACACAACAGGGAAGGAAACAGAGCTTCCCGAGTAGTCTAAAGTCCCGAAGGTCAGTACTGCACTAGACTATGAGCAAGATGTAAATCTCTGTGAGGACTTGACTGTTAAGAAGTCAGAGTTAATCAGAGATTGTATTTGCTGGTTCCTGGCCAAATTTATGAGCCGAATACTTTCCTGGTTATAAACTGGCCTTCTGTAGGGACCACTGATGGTTTTAATGCTAGACTCAATGGTGATTGGCCAAAAGACTTAATGGCTTGGAAGGTCATTAACATAGTAGAAGTAAGACTATGTTTTTGTGCATTGAAAATAAAACTTGAGAGAAAGTAGTTGCCAATCAGATTCACCACCATAAGAGATCAGGATTACAGGGAACCCATAGTTTAACCCAAATCATAATACATGCTTAACATTTTCAACAAAATGAATTCTGACCCATGTTTCAAATCCTCATTAAGCTGGATGATATATAATAAATTAATTAAGAAGACTAATAGAGATATGGTCAAAGTTTGGTCTATTGGTATAGCAGAATGCTATACTACAATGAAAATGTACAAACCTCAGTTATATCTGGTGACATGTACTAATTTCCCAGAAATAGTAAACATACAAAAGAATATGTGATATCTGAATCTCTTTCTATAAAACTCTAGAACAGATAACATTATAGGGCATGGTAGTGGACGCCTAAACTCTTACTTGCACAAAAGGAGAACAGAAGGAGCCTGATGGGATTTCAAGGTGAGCCTGGACAACATAGAATGATGACCTTGTCTCTTAAAAATCACAACAAAGCAAACCAAAATAGATTAAAATAATCGACAATGTTAGAAGTCAGGATGGTTGCGTCTGACAGTTGAGTCTAGACCGGAGACTTGGGCTCTGCTTCCCTCAGCGCCAGTCTTGCAAAGAACATCATTAATCTTTTCACTAATTCTTAGTGTGTGTGTATTATGTATGTCATATACATGCTTTACATATGTGTGTGTGTGTGTGTGTGTGTGTGTGTGTGTATGTGTCAGTGAGGTCTTTGGTTTAAAAGAATCCAATAGTAACCTTCTAAAAAGACTTCTTAAAACACTCATTAAAATTTATAGATTCTTTTTAACATATGAATCATACATCTTTGAAAAAAATCTATCTTGGATCTTGACATATATTAACATTTATAATCAGTTTTTAACGGATATATGTCTGGCTGTACACATGACCAAGGAAGCAAACCTTTTCATTCAGACACCTAGACTTTAGAGAGATCAAAGTTTCCCTTTGTGCTTCTGTCTGGGCCACACAGCCTACTCTTCATTTCCTAAACACAATTTCTCTCTGTTCACATGTCAGCAAGTTCAGGAGCGCTTGTGCAATTCATTCTGTCTAGAACTTACATCATAAAAACCATGCTGGCAGTACAGACGTCAGGGGAAGGGAAATTCCACTCTCCAATTGGATTTGCTCACTGAAATATGTGTGTACTTTTAAAGGATAGTAAGACACATGCCTGCCTTTATGAAGGCCACTGTCTGGAAAGGGAAGCCAATGTGGCCCATAAAGAAACATATATGCGTGAGAAGGAAGCAGAAAATGTTTACCATTGTCTTTGAATGGGGAACAACAGAGGGAAAAAAACTACATTGAATCCAAGAAGCTGCCAGACTCTTCCCAGGGCTTGCTTCCCAACTACAGCACTCATAAGAATGTTAATGGAGTTTTCTAAAGATATTAGGACTAATATTACCAGTATCCAAGATGCATTTAAAGATGGAAAGTCACTTATTCCTGGAAGATGTGGGAAAGAGACTGTGGTTCTCTTTCCTTAGCCAAATGAGAAGAGCTCCCAAGGACTAACTCTTGGCATGAAAGGGGGTGGGAGGTGTCTTGCTTTCTACTGTTTGGCACCCAATAAATGGATCTTCTGAGGAGGGAAATCTTTAGTGAGAGATGGCAGAGGAAGGAAGCAACATCCATCTCCACTGTCAGGTTCTTCAATTCTGTATGGGTCAAGTCGACAATGGTTGCCATACTTCATCTTTCCCATCTTCCAATTAGCTAGAAGGCAGAGGGACAATAGCAGCTGGAGGCTCTAGAGTATCCTCGTGCGAGGAAGGGCTGAAACAGTGGAGGGGTTTAGATGAGGTCACATTAGAGAAGAGAAGTCCATGCTGTATCACTGAGCCCTTGCTAGTATAGTTACAGGCACCTCACCAGGAAGAAAACACATAGGCACCAACAGGGATATCATAGCCCACCAGGTAATCTGGCCCCCTGCCTCCCTAACCCCTACTCCTATTCCCTAAATGTCTTCTTTGGGCAATCTCTAGCTGTTTTCCAGTCATTGTAAATGCCCTTTGTATTTCTGCATCAAGTCCAGTGCTGTGGATTGAGATGTTGTCTGCTCTGCACAAATGCAGATTATCCTAGGATTTAATTCCTGGGGTGAACTTGCTAGAGAGTAAGATTGGAATCATACTCTGAGATGCTTCTGTTTCCTCTTAACTCCCAGTCACTTCAGGACCTGTCCTTACACAATGGTGGATAAGACTCCATTCTGTGCTTCTGGAAACACCATTCTTTGTTCTTTCAAGTGCTCTATGAGTTTCTAAATGTGATGCTTGACACTTTGTTTCATTTTGCAAACTTCCTGGAACCTCTTTGTAAAAATGGGCTCACATTTTTACTGTGTACATGTATATGTTTTCCTCCACATGGCTTGTAAGAGGAATTGTGGGGCACCGCCTCACATGTCGCCGTTACAAGATGGCGCCGACATCCGCCTGCAGAAGGTGATAAACGACCTCACCACACATGCGTCAGCGTTTCCCCGCTCTCCGTGCCAAAGTTCTCGCTTCCTACGTCACCTTGCGTGACCCAGATTTGGCCTATTAGGTATTGCCACATCCGAGGCGAGACAAATCTCCTATATAAGGGAGGTGGTTTGGGGACTCGG
>NC_034592.1:118426076-118476274 GCF_900095145.1 Mus pahari | reverse complement strand
CCTTAAACTGCTCAAAAGTGAAACCAAAGTGGCTTGGCGTAGCCCGCGGCTTATCTACATCTGACTTATGGCAGCGCCGAGAAACGAAAGTACCTCGCGCCGACACTTCTTTATCTACAGGAGTTTTTTAAACGGCGCAACGATGGTGTGCAATGCCGCTTATCTACGTCGGACTGANATGCTGTGAAGATCTTAACACCACCGCTTGTATTCACAGATATAACTGACAAGGAGGAAAATAATACAAGCTCCAATAACCATAATTACAGCCTCTGGAAATCTCGCCCAAGCCCCCGACAGGCCACAAGCTTGAGATAGGACTAAAGGGAAGAATTCATGATTAGACATACCTTTCCGAAGCGGAGTCTGCACTGCAGTTCTGGATCCTCCTCGTCTCCGAGGGGTCTTCGGTGGTGCTGATGATGGTCTGGTCAAGTTCCCGGGTTTTCGGCACCAGAATGCGCCGTGCTACCTTCTCGCCAGCAAGAACGACGACATGCGTGGTGAGGTCATTTATCACCTTCTGCAGGCGGATGTCGGCGCCATCTTGTAATGGCGACATGTGAGGCGGCGCCCCACATCGAATAACTTAATGGTCCTTAAACCTTAACAAGTGTAATCTGTTGAAAAATAAACTATTGACAAGAGCTTAAAACAGAAGGTGAATATATCCCAGAGCAGTGGATTTGATAAGCAAGTATTGTTCCTACTCTTTACTATGGTGTCAATATCAAAACTCTCTGTGTTCTATTCTCACCCTGACCCCAGAGTGGCAGTGTTGAAGTGGTGAAACCTTGAAAATATGAAGCCCAGTGCAAGATACAAAGGTGCTGTAGCACCTGCCATGGCTATGATTCATGCTGGTCTCATTAAGTTAGCTCTGGTGGGAATGAGCTGGTGTTATGAAGCCAGTCCATCCTTTCTACACATGGTTGCTTTTCTTATTTCTCCACTAGCTTTGGTTACAACCAGAAGGCTCTCAAGAGGATTCAAGTACCAGGAGTCAAACCAACCTCTTTAAGAAAAACCTGCTATCGGGAGTTCTGCCATGGTGATGCCAAGTAAGCTAAGACAAACTTTCATACATTCTTCTGCTGATGTCTCTGTAATTAGAAATAGCAACAATTAATGCATTTGATTTTAGCTTTAACTAGAAAATGTCATCTAAAGCAAATCAAGGGACCTTGGTGGAATCGCATTTATCTGACTTTTATTACTACTGACAATGTATTTGACATTATAAAGGCAATAAATGCTTTTCAATTTTTGTACAGATATTATTCACTTACCTCTTTAGTACCTTCTATGGCGTGTACCCTGAACATAAGAAGGGGTGATGTGGATAAAACTTTGTCCTCGGAGTTTAGCTTGACAGAGTAGGTTTTAAAAGTGAAAGTGGTTGTTCCTGTTAGTGTTTTCTCATTAATCACAACGACCTTGTTTTGCCTCAACAGTCCTGTAACACATCATCATAAAACATAGCAGCTTAAGATAACCACTTGTGTCTGCTCATAGCTTTATGGGCTAGAATGTGGGGTGGGCTGTTCTGCATTCTTTCCTATAGTTGAAGTCAGTCTTGGATTGCTCTGTATTCGTACAAGTTTGTATATCCCAGATGGTTCCTGTAGTGGAAAGATGTCACCCAGGGCTTGTGTAAGTTGAGGGGCACACTTCCACATGGCCTTTCTGACACCATCCTTCTGATAGAAGTGGCGCTCCAAGAAAAAACATCCCATAAGAAACAGGAGGAATAGCTCAGCCTTTCCTGGCCTGTCCTTCCAATTCCCAGCATTGCTTCTGCTGTATGCTATGGACTATATGTATGTCAACAAGTCTGGTCTAGATTCAAGGAGGAGGAGGCATATATAGCCCCTCTACTAATGCAAGTTGTTCCCCAAAGTTTGAGAGCACAGCATCTAGGATAACAAGATTTGTAGAAGTATTTGAGTTGTGCTGGAACATGGCTACAGGATTTGGATCTCTACTAACAAAGCCTACTGAAGTGTGTCTCTCTGAATACTTTTGTTGGGAAAGCTAATAGAAGCAATCCTTTATGTAGTCCATTCATTACCAGGTTTCTTCAGAGGAATTGTGGGATAAAGGCCTGTGCTATCATAGCCAGAACTCGTTTTAGTAAATACTTGTGGAATGCTGGAAAGAGGGACATTCTCTTCTCCTAAACAGGAATTTCTTTGTTTGGATTTGCCAATGACAAACCAAAAAATGAGCATATCATAGTTCCAATAGCAGAAAATTTAAGGCTATTAAAGTACCAGGTGTCACGTGTGTGTCATTCTCCAGGACTCAGTCCTAGAGCACAGTTGCGAGGTCCCTAATCCTACCTGTAGCCTCCCAGTTGATGTGTCACGTTCTTTGTCATTGGCTCTTCCATCTCAGAAGGATTTTTATTAGAAAGACACTCTGGTGCAGTTTTGAATATACAGGTTTCCTTGGTTATGACTCTAGGCATCCTCTGACCTAGCTGGAGGCTAGGTCATCTCCCCTTTGCCTCTGCCCTGCTGAGCAGCTACCTCCTAAAGATGCTGTTTACTGGCTCAGCTCAAAGGAGCAAGATCTATTTCCCATCACCAGACAGAGAAAGACCACTCTAGAACCCTTCCTCTACTGACAGCTTTTGTTAATGCATATTAATCACATGGTATAGTTGCTGAGAGATTCCCATGGTCCAAAGAATCATTAACTGCCTGCCTCCATATGTAATATTCTAGCCTGAATGTCTTAGGGTTGGCCCTGTGAATTAGTTAATCTCCCAAAGTCATTTGCTTCACATATTCAGTGAGTGGCTTTCAATCTTTGTTAATCAAGACCCAGAATGATCCCAGATCCTAGATCTGCAAGTAAAAACTTTCTGGAATAATGTTTCACCTTACTCTTTGCAAAGTGCTTGAATATTTAAAATAACCTTTTCTGTTTGGGGGTTTTTGTTTGTTTATTTATTTGTTTGTTTATGGCAACTGTGAACCAAAAAATCAAAACAGTAACATCCCCACATAGGCCACAGACTACTGAAGCAATCACCAACAACCCTAGTTAGGTGTAGACACTGAAAAGTAGCATTTCACTAACTAGTAACTTCCTCAAACACTGTTTGGAAGGTCACCAAGTGCCTTGGTATGTGGAAAGACTTCAGGATGAGTCAGAGGTTGATCTAGACTCTACATATCTGCCACCAACTTAGTTTTACATACCTTTCTGGTGAGACTCCTGAGGAATTCAATTCCCTTCCCTTCTGATGGAGGTTAAACAGGATCATTCTGAATGAACAGATTGTCTCCAACAACTTAGACTGAAAAATCAAAAATATGGGACATGTGTAGGTAACGTAGCTTCTAAGATTTTTCTTGTCTTCAAAAAGGACAATTTTGCATGACTCACCCAGGAGAAAGACTCTACACACCAGAAGAATGAGGGGAGGGAAAATTTTGGTCAAAAAATGGTGACAATAGTTAAATTTTTATTGTGTACTTACCTTGTGCCAGGCATGCTTCTAAGTACTTTATAGTAGTAACTTATGAGATTTCAAAATAATCTCCATTTTACAGATGAATAAACCACAGCACCAGCAGATAAGTAGTTGGCCTGAAACATTGCTAGGAGATAATAGGTACAAGCCTAGGTTTTCTGGCCACAGATTTCAGTTTGTTCCAAGTAGTGTGATACTCTGTGTGCCTGTAACAGTGATTCCTGAAGTGTGTTTTTTCAGCTAGCCTTCCACGACTGTGACAGAACACCAATACAGACAAGTGAACTGAGGAAAGGTTTATTCAGTCTTAAGAACTGTCAGCTACAAACTACTTAACTCTCTGTCCTTGAGAGAACTGCATGGGGGCATCATGGCCTTATTTTGGCTGTGGAACCTGCCTAAAGATGCAGGCTTAAGGTTTATTAAAAACATGTTTTATGTTGTTAGGCAACTTGTAGATCTTCAGGTAAAGATTATTTTCAACAGACATCTGCATATAGATCTGAATCCATGGAAAGAAAGCAGGCTGGTCTAGTGTTTTGAGGAGCCCATGTCAAGAACAGATGAGTAGATCTCTGTCTTTCTACAATGTCAAAGTTTAATGAATAACAATAAAGCCACAGAGTACATTAGTTTAGTTGACAGGAATTTGCCAAATGATCCTGATTCTCTTTGAAGTTGGCTACAGCAAAGATAGGTCCTTTTGCTCTCATTTTAACTGCTATTGTTAGCTCTCAGATCACACATTACAGGTAACACAGTACCTATGCCTACATATGCATGTATATGTAGGTTATAGAGGGTTAAAGAGACTGCAATAGAGTTCAAAGAGTGCACATAGACCTGAGACTTGGAAGCTGGAAGCTACTAAGCACACTAAAAGGTTCATAAGTGGGACGTTAGTCGTCTGGGATTTGAGTCTTACCTCAGGATCAGGTCAAGTCAAGTTGACTTGCAGTAGTGAGATGCAGCTCCAAGAGGCCCTGGAAATAAAGATCAGGACCAGCTTTAGATGGGAAAACTGGTGGACAAAAATGTGGGCTGACAGATGGCAATTTGAATAATATCCCTCCATGATGAGGAATATGTCAACCTGAAGCCCCTGTGATAATGATAGGGGTTTTCTCCTACTGGTCTCTTACTTACCCAAATGGCCAGACAACAGGTTGTCAAGGTCACTGCTATCTCAGTCTTATAACTATCAACAGACAGAGAAAACTGGCAAGTTTGTGGGAAGAAACTGACATGAGGGTACCTTTGCCTACAGGCTTAAGCCTCCTACAGAAGGTCCCCCATGCTTCCAGACAACTTTTAAGTTAGACTTTAGATGATGTGCTAAGCAGGAGTTACCCTCCACCTGCCTCAGGCTCATCCTCAGCCCACAGGTCTACTTCATTTCCAACTCCCCTTGACCCAATGCCATTGGGATGTCCACGAGTTTGGGAGTCCCCTGCTCTGGGCTCCTCATCACAGGCCCATGGAGCCCCAATCCTTTGTTCCTGACTCCATGTGGTTTCCAGTGGCAACTGGACACCCAGGAGCTTGGGAACCTCAGCTTCAGCCTCCCACATCCTGGGCCATGTATTGACACTTCCTTTGAGCCCAGATTCTGTCCAGCACCCTAACAGTAGGGTGAAGCGTGAACCCACAGAAGTAGTCAGCCTTGAAGTGAGAAATCATCAGCAAAAGTGGAGCATCAGACTTTAGCCAGCAATGGTGAGGCTCTGAAGGGACAGGGCGTCTTCTCTTCAAATACCAAAGAGGAGTTTAATTATAATATATAACTGTCATGTTTAGCACAAAAGGGATGAGAGAGAGAGAGAGAGAGAGAGAGAGAGAGAGAGAGAGAGAGAGAGAGAGAGAATCTAGTCTTGAAATCCCTTGAAAGGATGTTTCTTGGCTCTCACATGTTTTCAAGGGTGTGGAATATTACATACCACATGTAGTTCAATCTACATGGCTTTCGGTATGGAAGAAGATACTAAATGGGACCAGAGTAAAAATAAATTGCCTTTACCCTTGACAATAAAGGTGGGAGGCCAACTTAATTTTTCCTTCTAGGTCTGAGTGCCATGATGCATTATAACAGGGGCTTGTCATTTATTTGTTCTAAAGAACAGTCTACAGGGGTTGTGGTCTATTTTCCCCTAAGCTTCTCCTTTAAAAGAAGCCCATCTTAAAGCATCAGGTCCATTATGTAACAGATAATATTAGGTATTTTCTTCCTCTTGATGAAGCCTCCTTTCTTTAGTCTGGTATGTTTCGTAAGCTCTCAGACCTAGTTTTCCTAATCGAATTTTAGAAGATCCAGGTGCTCATATGATTGTAATCAACTTTGGTGCATTTAAAGGAAATCACTCTTTCTTCTTTTAGAAATAAGTTACTGATAAATCTCTGTCTTATGAGTGGTGCTAAACATCTGGTAGTGTTTATGTGCCCACAATGGTTCACAGCTGTCTTGCTTCTGTATTTATAATCAAAATGGGGTAAAGGGTGCTTATGAAAGAGAGTCTTTTCTGAACCAGGTAGAGCCTAGAAAAAACACCGTTTTTACACAATGTATAGTTACTTAGAGTAGAACACAGCCTGATCTTAACATTTAGAAATAGAGACTTTGTAAACTTTAACAGATACTTGACAGTGCAGTTTGGATGAAGATCCCAGTTTAAAATCAATTGAGAATAAAAATCAACCAACTACAGAGTTTTATAAAGAGCAATGAAATACTCAGGGATCAAAGGAAACACCAAGATTCTTTTTAAAGAATGGTGGGAAGGATGGTCAGAGTTGTAAGAGAAAGACCATAGGCTAATGAAAAAGTAGACATAAGTATGAGCATGTCAATCAACAGATCATATCTAGGATGAGCCTAGAGAGCCAAGGTCAGAAAGCATCAGCTGTCCATAAAGTGTTCACCAGGCACTTAGAAGAAACCAGACGGGTGAAGACTGGAGATGAAGTGGGAGGGAAGAAGGCAGAAAGAACTGAGAAGCTTATCTGGGATCAGGGTAGAACCAGGGCAAGAAAGGATTCTGGGATTGAAAGAGTTGTGTTGTAAAGCTTGTACTGAATTTGAAAATGATGATGCACTGAGTTGGTCAAGGGAAGAAGTGATGGAAAATAAACTCAAGCCAGGGACAGAAAGTCCCAAGGAACTAATGTGGGAACTCACCTTGGCCTTAAAAACAGGATGCATTTTACCATCAGCCTCAAAATGAGTGAAAGACGTCAGATGTGAGGGGCCACATGTACCATACAATTAAAATTCATATACAAATCTCAAAGCAGGGTAAATCCATAGAATGAAGAAGTTGATTGGTAATTGTCAGGGGTTGGTGGGAGGGAAGAATGGAATGACAGCTGATGGTTCAGGTTTGTGCTTTTGCTTAGTGGAATCAGGTAGTGATAATGTTTAACTTTGTGAGCGTGGTGTACCAGAAATGGAAAAAAATGTATACTACAGGAAACAGGATAATGGTTTCTAAAATCTTGGAAGAAACAATTTTCCTTGAGAACAATGAAAAGCCTCATTTTCTGAAATATGAATGCCATATTCCTATGGTAAGAGGCTGCCCCAGTTGTGTGATTTGCACAGACACTACACAGTGTGAAAATGGAGCCTTGTTTACAATTATTGAGAATTTTAAGACAGCATTAAACTGAGCACGGGACTCTTCTAATCATGGGCTCTTGGAGTGGGTGAGAGCTCTTCTGAGCTTTGGGTTTTTCTGAGTGTGATCCCTGGTGGGGCTTCACAAGTTCCATAATGCACATCTCATGGAGGGGCATCTTACTTCATATCATAGAGCTAGGACTCTTCAATCACAGAACTAGGAAGCTTGGGGTGGTGCTGAGATGAGAGAATGAATAGAAATCTGAAAGTATTCTTGCAGTGAAGTGTAGGTAGAACTCTAGCATGCAAAGAGAATTTCTAGGCAACCAAGAAAGCCAGTTATTGTTAGAAAGCACTGATTTATACTAATACGGTTATGATTTTTCTTAAAATTGCAATCCAGCCATTGCCTCCTCTCCCAGTCCTCCCATGCCACAGTTCCTCATGGCACTCCTCCTCCCGCCCTGCTTCTGAGAGGATGCTCCCACACCACCAGGCCTCCCTCCTTCCTGGAGCCTCAAGACACTTGAGGGTTAGGTACATCTTCTCCCACTGAGTCCAGAACAGGCAGTCCTCTGCTTTGTATGTGTAGGGGGTGGGGTAGGGGGCTGGGCTTTGGACCAGCTCATGTATGCTGCCTGGTTGGAGTCTCAGTGTCTGGGTATTCCCAGGGGTCTGGGTTAGATAAGATTGCTGGCCTTTATGGGATGGATCCCCAGGTGAGGCAGTCTCTGGATGGTCGTTCCTTCAGTCTCTGCTCTGAACTTTGTCTCTCTAACTCCTTCCATGGGTATTTTGTTCCCCCTTCTAAGAAGGATCAAAGTATCCACACTTTGGTCTTCCTCTTGAGTTTCATGTGTTTTGCAAATTGTATCTTGGGTATTCTGAGCTTCTGGGCTACTATGCACTTATCAGTGAGTGCATATGTTCTTTTGTGATTGGGTTACATCACTTAGGATAATATCCTCCAGATCCATCCATTTGTCTAAGGATTTCATAAATCCATTGTTTTTATTAGCTGCGTAGAACTCCATTTTTCTTATTACAAGTTGGAGTATCTTCTGGGTATATGCCCAGGAGTGGGATTGCTGGATCTTCTGGTAGTACCCAGACACTATTGCGGATACTAACAAGAGCTTGCTGTCAGGAGCCTGATATAGCTTTTCCCTGAGAGGCTTTGCCAGTGCCTGACAAATACAGAAATGGATGCTCAAGCCATCCATTGGACGGAGCACAGGGTCCCCAACGAAGGAGTTAGAGAAAGTACCCAAGGAGCTGAAGGGGTTTGCAGCCCCATAGGAGGAACAACAATATGAAATAACCAGTACCTCCAGAGCTCCCTGGGACTAAACCACCAATCAAAGAAAACTCATGGTGGAACTCATAGCTCTAGCTACATATGTAGGAGAGGATGGCCTAGTTGGTCATCAATGGGAGGAGAGGCCCTTGGTCCTGTGAAGGTTCTATGCCCCAGTATAGAATGCCAGGGCCAGGAATGGGTGTGGGTGGGTTGGGGAGCAGGGGTAATGGGTAGGGGATAGGGGATTTTTGGAGGGGAAACTAGGAAAGGGGATAACATTTGAAATGTAAATAAAGAAAATATCTAAATAAATAAATAAATAAATAAGAATTAAGGAATCTGGAAAGAAAAAAAAAAGATTGCTGGCCTTCCTATGGGGTCACCCTTCTATTCTGCTTCTTCTATCCTTCCCTTATTTCAACAATAAGGGTTCCTGACTTCAGTCCAATGATTTGGTTTAAGTATCAGCATCTTTCTCAGTCAATTGCTGGTTGGGTCTCTCAGAGGACAGCCATGCTAGGCTCCTGTCTGTAAGCACTTCGTAGAATCAGTAATAGTGTCAGGCCTTGGTGTCTTCCCATGAGGTAGATCCCCAGTTGGGCCAATCACTGGACTGCCTTTCCCCAAAAGGTTACGACTTCTTTTTAATGCTGGTTCTTCGAAAACTAAATAGATGTGTAGAGATGTCTTAGTCAATGTCCCATTGCTTTGAAGAGACACAATAACAGTGGCAACTCTTATCAAGGAAAGAATTTAATTGGGAGTTTGTTTACAGTTTTATAGATTTAGTCCATTGTCAGCGTAATGAAAAGCATGGTGGTACATAGACAGATGTGGTGCTGGAGAAGGAGCTGAGAGTTCTACATCTGACTCTTCAGGTAGCAGGAAGAGAGAGTCACTGGGCACGACATGGATTATTAAATCCTCAGAGTCCAACACATTTCCTCCAACTAGACTACACCTTCTCCAAAAAGGCTACACCTCCTGATCCTTCTCAAATGGGCTAAGTACTATAATATCTGAGTCTATGAGGGCCATTCTTATTCAAACCACAACAAGAGATGAGCCTATTCTGGGCAAATATGGTTGAGGATCAAACAAATAAAGAGTTGAAAGTTACCAACTAGGCTATTTGGAGTTAATAGATGACTACAGGTAAGTTAGGGAGATCATCTCACTTAGCAGGGGTTTATACGATATCTGAAAGCAGCAAGAAGTAAGAGGTTAAACTCTAAATGAAGTACAAATGCAAGAAAACTGAAATGCAAGAACAAGAGCTTGGATGGTGAACTTGGACGGGACTGTTGGAATCTAAGTTTCCGGGTGGCTTTTGGGGACTTTAAATAGCCAAGGATCCAGATCTCTTTCTGTTGAATCTATTAGACAGAATGACCCAATTCACAGAGCATCAAGACTGAAGCAACTGTTGTCTTAAGATCTAGTGAGGACAATTTATTCTTTACAAGAAAAGAAATGTCCTCCATTGAACATAGCAAATGAGTGTTGATAGATGCTGCATATGGCGTGACAGATGGAGGAATTCGGGGAATATGCTTTCCTCTGTCACAAATGTGTTTCCTCTCATGGTGCTGCTCCTTTATGTGGTAGCTGCTCTTCATACAGTTCTTACCTCCTCTGTCATTGCTACCCAGAAAGGGCATATCAGGAACCAAGCTGAGGGAGGTCAGGAACCAAGCTAATAGGTCAGGAACACTGGGTAGCGGTGTGTGGTTATCAAAAAAAAAATCCACAAATTCATTTTTCCAGTTTCTTGAAATATACTCTCTATTTAAGCTCAATAAATGAAAGTTTATATATGGCAGGTTCATAGTGATAACTTCCAGATCCCCTTCTTCCAATAAGGTCTCTTCCACCATGATGGGAGCTGTTCTTATTCCCAATGGGAAATTAGCTTCTTCTTCTTTGCCCTTTGTAAATAGGACCATGAAATATGTTCTCTTTGTGTTTGGCTTCTTTTGCTCAGTGTTATTCTTGGGAGTTTGGTACCAGCATTGATCAATCTTTTCTGATGGTTGTATAGTTTCCATGGTATCCCAGTGATACTGAGGAGCAAAGATCGATACACAAATCCTTTATATAAATAGGCTTAACATCTGCACCTAACCTTTGCTTGTATTTCCATATGCTTTAGATCATCTCAAGACTATTCATAATACCCTACAAAAAGTAAATATTGCTTATTGCTTTGGAAAAATGACAAGGAGGAGATAATTGAATAGTTCAGTACCAGTGCTATAGTTTTTCAGCTAGTTTTGAATCATAGTGGTTGGATATGTGGATTTAGAGAGCCAACTCTATTACACTAATATTCTGTCTGTGTATCTATATGTGTATCTTTGCATCTATCTATCTATCTATCTATCTATCTATCTATCTATCTATCTATCTATCTTTCTATCTATCTATCTATCTATCTATCTATCTATCTATCTATCTATCTATCTATCCATCATCCATTAATTTATCTACTGATTGTTTCCTTTTGGGTAGAAAATTGGGTTGTGTCTAGTTTGAGACTACTAATGTTTTTCTTCATTGAAAATATACTCTATTGCCCCCCAAACTTCTGGGTCCTGGTATATAAATGAATATCAAACTTTTCTAGATATGAAGACAAAATGACAAAGTTACTTTTGATTGTGATCCGTACTGCAGGATAATCTCGGTTGCTGTCTACTTTCCCAACATTGGTATTGTCTGTATTTAAAAATTCTGGTCATTCTTTGAAGTTGTTTAGTATTACTTGTCCTATATTCAATATGCATTTACTGGGTAAACTCTTTGTGGGTTTAGCACTGTGCTAGATGCTGAAGGATATTCCTCAGACATATGTTATAGCTCTCTGCTCATAAGTGAGAAAAACTTAATTGGATCTAGCATAAAGCTAAACAGATTTTGTATTAGTCAGGTTCTCGAGAGTCACAGAACTTAAGGAATGTCTCTATATATTAAGGGAATTTATTGTGATGACTTACAGTCTGTAGTCCAACTACCCCAACAATGGACAGCTGAGGATGGAAAGTCCAAGAATCTAGTAGTTTCTCAGTCCCACAAGGGTAGTTGTTTGAACTGGTCTTCTGTAGAAGTAGGTTCCAACAGAAGTTCTGGGAAGTATGTTAAGCAGTCAAAACAAACAAACAAACAAACAAAACAAAACAAGAGTGAATCTTCCTTCTTCTGATGTCCCTATGTAGGCCTCCAGCAGAAGGTATGGCCCAGGTTAAAGGTGTGTACCACCATGCCTGAATCTGGGGCTTGCTTTGGCCCAGGCTGACCTCAAACTAAGAGATCTCCTTGCTTTAGTCTCTAGGGATTAAAGGCATATACTACCTTGCCTGGGCCTAATTTTTTTCATGGCCTTTATGCCTCAAGATCTCCTTACCAAGATCCAGGGCAGAAACTTGTGTCTTCTAGCCTCAAGATCTGAATCACAGGTGTGCCCTCCAATTCTGGATTGTAGTTTATTCCAGATATAGTAAAACTGACAACCATGAATAGGCATTACAAATTTATTGTCTATAAAATTGAGCTGTAGGGAGGAAGCTGAAATAGAGTCCTGGCACTTGTTAGAATTTCTCGTTCTTTCACCTCTTCTCTCTGCATGTTGACTTCATTCCTTCATGCCCTAGAGCAGTGGTTCTCAACCTTCCTAATGCTAGGGCCGTTTCACACAATTCCTCATGTTGTGGTGCCCCCCCAACCAGAAAAATATTTTTGTTGCTACTTCATAACTGTAATTTTGCTACTGTTATGAATTGTAAAATAAATATCTGTGTTTTATGATGGTCTTAGGCGACCCCTGTGAAAGGTTTGTTTAACCCAAAAGGGATCATGACCCACAGGTTGAGATCCACAGCCTTAGGCAGTTTCTTCGTGTGGATGGGCCCCTGGTCAACGGCAAGGCTCTGCTTCTAAGAACAAAGAAGGAGAAAAACTGTTCTTTGTTTGATGAGTTCTAATAATAAATACACAAAGACATATTTTTATTAGGATAGCATGAGTTGCATGCTTATCTCTGAACTGGATGTAGAGTTCATCAGAGGATTGAAACAGAAGATGGCAGGTAAATCACTATCGCTGACACATTTTAGAATGAAGCCAATAAAGAGTTAGTTCATTATTTTGTCAATGGAGGCATTGACTATGGAAGAAAGTTCAAATCCTATACTAATGACATGGCTCAGATCGGAAAAAGAAATAATGTCTCAGAATGAGAAAGGTAAAAACAGGTAGTTCCCTGAAAAGTTCTGAGGACTTGGGCTAGTGGGTTTTCTTGTTGACATTGTTGTTGCTTATTAGATTATTTGTAAAAATGGATGCAACGCTCTTCTCTCAGTATTCAAACAGCTTGAGCATCCCCATGTCCCTAGTTCTGCCATCTGCATCTCACATGACTTTCCTCTTATCCGTCTACATTCTATACCTTCAGCTCTCCTTGACAAATGTCCATGGTCCTGGTATCTCTAATATCCTGGGATCTTCACTGCAACTGAGGCTGCTCTTTAACAAATGACCTATGTGTCTTCTGCAGTGACTCCAATCCTGGCACATAAGGCATGGCCTCAGTTGTTGTCCATGATCCCTGAAATCCTGTATCTTTCATGCTTTTAAAAACCAATTCCACATGCATGATTCATACAAAATGGCCAAGTTCCACTGCCAGCTTTAGATGTAGCCTGGCTTTCTTGGATCAAAACTGCTGTGTGCTGATCCTGAGAAACAAATTTCTATTGTCCCAATGAAGTCCTAAGCTTTCACCTTAGTGGTGCTGACCTCTACTAATCACTGCTCAGCCACGACTTGATCAGAACTCCATTGTTCCAATCAAGCACAAAAGGCTTCACCTCAGTGATGTTGTTATTCTATCAATTACTGGTGATTCCTCAGCCCCATTCGGATCAGCACACATAGATTCTTAGCCAAAAGTTTACACCAGTAGCCTCTATCTGGTTCCAAAAAAGGTCTTCCTTTCTGAATCTGGTCTCTCACTGAGTGCATTATTCTCTGCACTCTTATTTTCTGAGCTTCCATAAGAATGACCCATGAAACTCTCTGTTCACAGTTCTCAATGCCTTTTCTTTCCCAACATGCCAAAGTCTTTCACATTTCTTCCAAAGAGCAACATGGTCATTCTGGTGGTTTGAATATGCTTGTCCCAGGGACTTGTACTATACATGTGGCCTTGTTAGAGTAGATGCAGCCTTGTTGGAGGAAGTGTGTCACTGTGTGGATGGGCTTTGAGACCCTCCTCCTAGCTGCCTGAGGAGTTAGTATTCTCCTAGTGTCCTTCAGATGAAGATGTAGAACTCTCAGAACCTTTACACCATGCCTATCGACATGTCATGCTCCCACCTTGATGATAATGGATTGAACCTCTGAACCTGTAAGCCAGCCCCAATTAAATGGTGTGCTTGATAAGACTGGCCTTGGTCATGGTATCTCTTCACAGTAATGAAACCCTTACTAATACAGTCATATTTACCAGAAGTGACCCTCTCCCTTCACAGGTACCAATTTTTATTCTAGTTTCATTTCTGTTCAGTGACTGAAAAATTAAAAGTACTTTTACTAAAGTCAATTTGGGGAAGGGAAGAACTTATTAAAAATTCCAGGCCACAGTCCATTGTATGGGGGAATCATGGCAACAGGAGCTTGAGACACTTGTCACTATACACCCGCAAGCAAGAGCACAGAAAACCCATACAAGCTGTCTGCTTGCTTGCAATAGGCCAGTCCCTTCCACTGTTACAAACCCTAGGACCCCTACCCATTTACAAATGCCTTTGAGCAAAGGAGTATATGAAGTACACAAGAGATAGTGAATGCTGTTCTTGATGGCTGGGCACATACCATACCTCATGTTCAAATGTAGACATGAGCAGGAGAGATATGGGGAAAAATGTCTACATGGAATGTTGCATAGAGTCAGTGAGTTTACAATAAGATGAAGGGCAGAGAATGGTATAGAAAAGTTAGCTCTGTGAATCAAGGCAGAAGAGAAAAATACAAGTGGTCAAAATAGTAGCCTGGTTCTGATCTTCTTTATAGATGAATTTTTTTTTTTAAACAAGCTGGCCTCAAACTTGATATGAATCTGGATATGACCTTGAGCTTTTGACACTCCTGCTTCAAAGGCAAGGATTACAGGTCTGTGCCATTATATCTGGCTTAGATGAACATTTAACATTTTTTTTTTCCGAGACGGTTTCTCTGTGTTGCCCTGGCTGTCTTGGAACTTACTCTGTAGATCAGGCTGGTCTTGAACTCAGAAATTCGCCTGCCTCTGCCACCATGCACAGCTCATTTAAATTTTTTTAATGGCAGAATGTACAAATGGTTTTACTCTTTTTTCTGTTTATATTTATAATACAATGTTTTACTACCTTCTATCTATAAATGTCATTTCCTCACACCATGAAACAGTCTTGCAGCTCATTTTGGATAATAGAACCAAGAAGAAATAATAGTGTGCCAATTTCAAGCTAGGCTTCAGAGAATCTTTCATGCCTCCACTTATTTTTGGAAGACTGTTTTCACAATGTGAACAAGCCCAGGCAAACCTCCTAACTGATAAGAAATAATACAAAGTAAACTTGAACCCTTGTAACTGCTTCTTTCTTAGAGCAACTGCCTCTCCCTGATTGGACAGTCTGCAGGTCCAATAAGATACTAAACTAAAATAAAGACATACCCAGTCATGGGTATTTGGGTAGTTTTACATTACCAGATAAAAATTACCTTCTATCTAGTGGGCCTTAGGTGCAAGTGTTGGTTACTCACAAAATGTAAGTGCCACTATTGCACCTTTAGGAATATATTGGTAAACCAGTCATCACTCTGTCTCACAGGCTTTATGTATGGTAAGACTGTTGATTGCTGTCAGCAAGGTGATAGCTTGCATAGAGCCTTGTGAGAGCTAGTCTTCAAGAAGGAGGCTTCCTGGAGAGTTCCAGATCAACTCCTCAAGTACTGTATCCAAAGCATGTAGTGTATTCAAGCAATAGGGTTTTGTCTTCTGGTTCTGGGACACACACACACACACACACACACACACACACACACACACACACACATCTATCTATCTATCTATCTATCTATCTATCTATCTATCTATCTATCTATCAATCTATCAATCTATCTATCTATCTATCTGTCATCTATCTATATCTATCTATCTATCTATCTATCTATCTATCTATCTATCTATCTATCTATCTAAAATTTCCCACATATGTTTGTGGGTGTGTATTTTAAGAAATGTAGAATAATATTTCCATTTGGCATTTTCAAATATTCCCAGTCTCATTTATTCCACCCCTCTTCTTCCATTTTTCCCCACTTCCCATTTCCTTATTCATAGTACTTGTGCTTACTATCCATCCCTATCTCCTATTCACTCTCCCTGCAGACCATTTATACTTTGCTGACTTCTGTTGTCCCTTCCGCTTATGTGCATGCATGTGAAGCTTTGGAACTAGGATACACAAATAAAAGGAAGTGTGGTGTTTTTCTTCTGGGTCCTGGTTACTTCACTCAGTACTTTCCAGTTTTCATAGTACTTTCCAGGTCCATCCACGTATCTATGAACTACATTTGTCTTTACACATCAGCAGTATCTTATTGTGTTTATGTATTACATATTCATTATCCATTCATTAGTAGGAGGATGTATGGCTGTTTCCGTTTGTCTAGCTATTGTGAATAAAGTGGTAATGAACATGGTTAGGCAAGTGTCTCTGGAGGAGTAGTCCTTTGGGCATAGGCCAAAGGGTAGTATAACTGGGTCATATGGTAGATCTACTTTTCACTCTTTGAGAATTCTCCACACTAGTTTCTATAGTGTCTGCATCACTTTACAATGCTACCAACAGTGAATGAGTACTCCTTTGTCCCTGTATCTTCACCAGCAATTGTTGAGTCATAGCCACTTTCCCAAGCCAAATAGATTGGACACCATGAACAGGTAGGCGTATTAAAATTGTATCAGGAAAAGTAGGCCTGAGAACTTACTGAAAAGACTAGACTGGGGAAGAGGAGCAGCTCTTATCAAGGGGAAGCTAGCCAATGCAGAGATGAGGGCAATGCCTACCACTGTGTTATCTTACTATCTAGTATATTCAGTAGGTAAATAACTCACAACCCTCCAATGGGCTTTCACTCAGCTTTGTCCCCACTCTTTATGGGGACAAATTGAACTGTCATCTGTTCATAGCTTTTTTATATGTCTGGGCTTGTTTCTACACCTAGCTCCTATGAATTCTGTGGTCCTCTATCTCACCATGGTAAGGTCAACCTTGAGATTAGGCTTAAACCTGTGAACCTGCAGCATGGCTCTGTGGCAGCCTCCATCAGAGTTCTTTCTCTAAATCCTCTACCTACTACTAAGGCCCTCTTTGTGTCTCCCACCCTCCTGCTTCTGCCTTCAAAAGGCCTCTTTGAGCTTAAATTCTCCTATGGCCTCTTTAGCTTTTTCTCTCTAACAGAGACAATCAGACACACAGACAAGTTGACAGATATTATAGATATAATTACTGAGTAATATGTACTGTGTGATATGTACTATGTGATCTTGGTTAATATTAGTAGTTAAGACTATAATAAAGCAATATATGTTTACCAACAGTCACCTATTAAGAGAGGCTGAAACTACTTGGAGAATTGCAGCCAACTGAGGTGACTTAGTGCTGGTCTGGCATGGCCTTGGAAGGGAAGGAATGACATGGTTCCCAGCCCTGGAACAGAACTAATATAGCATGGGCTGCTGTGGACATAAGGCTTGTCTGCATAATATTGTACATATTTTTATGTTCCTCCTTCAAGGAATGTCCTCCATGTTAACATTAATGACTCCATGATAATCAGAGACAGCACGAGTATAGGAGGCAAAGGTATGGCTAATGTCTCAGTAAAACAGTAAAAGCTGGGACCTTCAGGACAATCCTTAAGGCTGTGGAAAAGAATTCTAAAAACATGAGTTCAAAAATGTATAATTTCTCAACTATATAAAAATAAGGATGCAATATGAATTATATGAGAGGCTTCATGAATCTAAAGGAATAAAAGCAGCTGGGCTGTAAACCAACTTGTCAGAAGGATACTATGGAAGAAGATAAAGAGATTTAGGAAGATCTAAGGAGATCCTACCCAGTAAAGTTATTTGTTTGTGCTTGCAAGGCTAGACAGATTCCTGAGTTCAAGGTCAGCCTGGGACAGAGCAAGGTTAGGCCCAGGTGTGGTAGAATGGTAATTTTAGGGTGGGTCCCACCCAACTAGTTTATTGTTTGTGCTTCACAGAGGCAGGCATATCTAAATTCTTTTGCAATGTTAAAAAAAAAAGTGTAGGTGCTTGCTATCTCTTAAGAATCAAAGGGCTGGGGGTCACAGGATGCTGTTTATAGGATAATCAAAAGGGAATCTGGAGTAAATGACTGGATTGGTATGTAAAATAAAAGACTGGGCTTATGATCTGCAAAGATGAGCTATCCAGTGAATTTGTTTTTAGAATAGCAGGAGAGAACTGCTTGGAGAATGGTCACAGAAGAAAACAGAGAGAGAGAGAGAGAGAGAGAGAGAGAGAGAGAGAGAGAGAGCTGTCTGGAGATCTCCAGAGGAAGGAGAAGAGAGACACAGCAGTCTGCAAAGCTGTCTCAAGCAGAACCTAGGCCACCAGCTTGGACCCATGATTTGATTTCCGAGTTGTTTGTTTTTGCTGCTACCAGACACCCCTTCTCTCAGAATCGCTTTCTAAGCTGAGGCTGATCCTTGGCAACTTAGCTTGTGAATTCATTATGAAACACATTCTGATATTGAGGAAAGAAAATACTTGCATGCTCATCCATGTTTCTGACATAGCACATTCATGAAAGATGTCACGGCAAATATAATGCTGAAGAAGGCAATTCTAATAGAAGAGCTTAAGGGATGTGAAGGCAGAAGGAAAAGAAATTAACTGTTACTAGAAAAATATTACCATGGGAATTTAGAAGTCATTGTAAGTATGAAGTTTTAGAAGGTCTTAATAACAGAGTAATTAATGGAGGAATTAGAATTTATCTCCAAGTAGCTAGAAAATCAATGTCACAATCAACAACAGGGAAGTTGGAAAGAGGAACTAATTTTTAGGTTAGAGTAATGTTTGGCTCATGAGCTAATTCCAACAAGCTTCATAAGTGAAAGCTATTACTTCATGGCATGAAATTAATAGCATCAATTCCAATGATGAGTCAGTTTTTCAGGGAATAATATTTAGTTGTCCATACAGAAGCATAGATCTGCCTCAGTTAGCATTAGTTATTGGGTATTTAATCTGCTGAGTGCTTTAAAATAATCATAAGCACTCTCTGATTGCTTTTCATTGTTCTGAGGCTTATCGGGGTCTGTGTAGTAGGGTGTTTCACAGCTTGATAGACTTCAAGACACGCTGTCATTAAACAAAGTACACTGACACATGGAGTTTTTAAAGCAAAACCGACTTTGACAGGAGGTGCAGTCAGTCTGATGTTCCTTTGACCTGTTACCTTAAGGTGTGTTCTAAGACTCTATGCAACACTGTCATTACCCAGAGGAAAGGAGAGTCTTTGTCTTTCAGACAAGGATGGGGAGAAGCATCTGAACACATTTTAATAAAGTTTCTCCAGGTTAGTACCCATAGCTCAGAATCTTCTTTTTGTTCTATAATGTTACTTTCCATTCTCTACCAAATCTTATGATGATCTGAATGAGAAATGTTCTTCATAGATTCTTGTATTTGAACAGTTGGTTTCCTGTTAATAGCTCTACTTGGGAAGGTTACGGAAGAAATAAATCACTGGGGGCAGGTTTCAAGAGTTTATATCCTGGACCCACTTCCACTTAGCCCTGTTTCTTGTATACACAGGAAGTTGAAATGTGATTAGCCAGTTTTCACCTCCTCCTGCTATGCTGTGTATGTCATTATAGATTTATGCCTTTGAAGCCTTAGACCAGTATAATCCTTCCTCAAATTGCCTCTGGTCACAGTATTTTATTACAACAACAGAAAAATAACTATTAAAAACCCACTATTAGAGAACATAAATTAGCTGGGCAGTGGTAGTGTACACCTTTAATCCCAGCACTCAGGAGGGAGGTAGAGGCAGGTGGATCTCAGTTAATCCAACACCAGCCTGGTCTACAAAGTGAGGCCAGGATAGCCAGGGCTACACAGAGAAACCATGTCTCAAAAAACAAAAACAAATGCAAGCAAGCAAGCAAACAGATAAATAAACAAAAACTGCATAAATAAACTACTTTTTATGAGCTTTGTTTCCTAGTGAAGGCTCCTGTATTGGTCATACTTACACTCAATACTTTTAGACCCTTTGCTCATTATCAGATTTGTTATAGAGGCCTCAGACAATGAACCTACAAAGCACAAAAAGTATCATGCTATTTATTCCTGCTGGGCTACTGTTGACCATGGCTGAGGCAGGGTGCATCTGAAAGCTTGCTAAAGTGCTAGTCATTGGCTATTGGCCAGGAACTCAGATGGTGTTGTTGGCTGCAAAACTTGTATGTAACCTTCTCACATAACTTGGACATTCTTATAGCTCAGTGGTTGGGCCCAAAAATTCCAAGAAACTAAGGCAGAAGTGAATACCATTTTTATGACCGGATCTTGAACAACTTATAATATCACTGGGTCTGTATTTTACTAGTGTTCACAAAACATTTAAGGGGAGGGGTCACAGGACCCACTACTTGGTGGGGAAATTATCAGTGCCACATTATTAGAGGACCACACACGATGAAGTCCCTTGTTTAGCTGCCACACATATCTTGAGTGAATATAATTCTGCTTTTTCCTTACTTTGGAGACTTTCTGAGTATGGACGAGGTCACAGACTGAAGTGTGGCAAAGGGAATTGGAAGAAGAAGGCTGGAAATCCGGGTTTGGTATCCTTGCCATTAAATTTGCCAGGTTTGTAATTCTGAACTGAAATAACTTCCAATCCAGGAATGAAAATGTAAACTCAAAATTGTAGAATTGCTGTAATGGAATACTTCACTAAAAAGCATTTAGTACATTCCTTCAACCCCAGACAATCTGAATTTAACACATTCCAACAAGATTTTTTTTTTTAAAGCCACCCTTTCTAGAATGTAGCCATACAAGGAGATTCTTCTACGGCCTTTCTTAATTGTGCTCTCCAGTGTCTTCCAATAATTCCTGGCCTTTAATTTACAAATGCTATCAGTGGTGACATTCTCCTTGGCATAATATTTTAGGTATTGCTAAAACCCAGGTCTGAATCTGAAATATGCAAATACATTCTACCAACCTCCAGGAACAAAAAACATGCTTCCAGCCAAAAATGTATCAATCCCTTCAGTGCTTCTTTTAAGAATCTTAATTATAAATATTCCAAACCCCTTAATTATAGACTCACATTAATCTATGCTGGTAAACATAAGACTCATATTGAAAAAAATTGACTTTCATATGTAAAAGCAGATCAAGGTAAGAGTGCTCTTAGACTTTAGCTGTTTATCCCAATTCTTATATTAATATCAGCTGCCTCCCTTCCTACCTCTATGCTAAGCCAGACCCTGGGCTCTGATCTGCCATTCCGCTCAGCTGCCTCCCCATGTATCTCTGTGTTAAGTCAGGGCCAGGGCTCTGCTGTTCCTGGTTTGGAAATCACAGTTATTTAGAATTCTGTGCAGACTGATGAGAATTATACCGACTGAGGAGGCATCCCAAGCTTTCTCAGCACAACATCACCATCCTGTCATCATCGTTATGGTTATCATCTTTATAAAATATGAAACACAAGTGTTCCTAAGCACTCTGTGCAAGGTCAGGCAGAGAGTTACTTCATGACGACAAGGAGAACCCAAGTAGATCAGGCACAGAAAATATAACAAAAGCCTTAGAAGATGGCTCACTGGGAGAGAGACAACTTGCTATGCGAGCATGAGACCCTGAGGTCAAATTCCCAGCACCCAAGAAAAAGTTAGACACGGCTGCACATGCAATGTTGGAGAGCAGAGACTGGTCGACCCTGGGTCCTCATTGGCCAGCCATCACAGTTGATATAGTCACTCTTAGGTTCAGTTAGAGAACCTGGTTCAAGGAAATAAGTGGAGCCCAATAGAGAAAGAAACTGGAACACCGTTCTCTAACCTCTGCATGTGTGTGTAGGGGCACACAGAACCCCCTTGTCCTACTTAGAGTTTCATTGCTGTGAAGAGATGCCATGACCTTGGCATCTCCTGAATATGAATACATTTCATTGGGACTGGCTTACAGTTTTAGCGGTTTAGTCCATTTTCATCATGGTGGGAGGCTTGGCAGCATCCAGGTAGACATGGTGCTGGAGAAGGAGCTGAGAGCTACATTGTAATTTGCAGGCAGCAGGAGATTGTACATCACCCTGGGAAAAGCTTAAGCTTCTGAGACCTCAAAGCCCACCCCCACAGTGACGCATTTACTCCAACAAAGCCACACCTACTCTAAAAGGACTACGCCTCCTAAAATACTCCCTTTAGACCAAGATTCAAACACATGAGTCTGTGGGGGACATTCCTATTCAAACAACCACACCCTCCAACACATACACTAAGAAAACAAAAGAGGAAAACATTACAATTCATAAAAGGCTAATATTTTTAAAAAGCTATTCTACCAAAATCACGTACTTTTCCCCAGACGACCCTTTTTAGAGAAGAAAAAAAAAAAAAAGATTTAGCGACATCTGGCCTTCATTCTATTATGAATCCACTGAGAAAGACAGAGAAACTGGGAGGGGCTTTGGAGACTTGGGTGTTTTGGGCATCAGCTGCTAACAGAGGCCTGTGACCTTAGATCTAACTATGGTCCTCCTTTGTTAAAAATGGAGCCTATGATTCTGTAGTTTTCAGACAAACCCCAAAATAATGTCCATGGACTGTACTTGGAGAAGTGTCTGGGGGAGCATCCATGTTGCACTAAGAAGAATGCATTGATCAGGTCATAAGTGAATGAATTTGGAACCACTTGATAATCAGTGAAAAGCAATGGTAGGTTCTATCTCCTTACCAATTCCTAGCAGTGACTAGACAGGCTATTTATTTATTATTTATAAATGCAGAGGTTGTACTAAACCTTATTATACATGATAATTCTGCCTTAAAGAAACTTACCTCTAATTCAGAACAAATTTTACAGAGATTTGGAAACAAAGACAATTTATTGGTATAGCTTTTTTTTAAATTCACTTACTAGGATAATAAGAATTATTGAGGATACATTGTATCTCAGGCATTGGGGAAAAAATCAAATACTTCACCCCACTCTAAATATAAGATGAAGACCCAGGGTCAAGTACAAGAGATAAATATTTCTAATCCATATGGCATATTTGATAAATTATCACTCCTGAATTCCTTTCCATATGGAAGGAAGTCAGATGACTCATTATTAAGCTTGAGAAGACATCTCAGTTTACAAACACATTATTGAAACTGTCAACAGTACAGGTTCAAAGTGAGAAAGAAATCTTGTCCTGGTGAGCTTATGAATCTGACAGATGGCGTTGTCTAATAATGGAGAATATCTAATAGCAAGAAGAAATTGGACCTCCTCTAAATAGCTCAAGTGAGTAAATAAAAACCTAGGAATGTAGCATTCTTTCTATTTTTCCAAGGCCTGTTAAGATATTTGTTCTTTAGAAACATGGACAATAGTAAGCATTTCTTTTCCATGGGTAGTAGAGGCTTCTATGAAAAATCTTAAAGATAGTTATGGATATTGGCTACATGATAACATCTTTACAGTGAAGTGTTTTCCCAAATAAGTTTTCTCAGTTCCACAACTAGCAGGTTATGAAACTCCCTAGTACTCCTGCCAGCACATATAAAACATTCTGGAACTCTTATGATAGAATAAAATACAATACAATGCTGTGGGATGTTAGACAGCTCAACTTCCTTCTGGACAGGTCAATCGTAGACAGTTCAGTGCCTGTCTTCCAGGCAGTGGAGCTATAAAGAAGATACCTCTGCCAAGCTGTAGGCCTGGAGTCATGGCCTGGGCCTCATTTCATCGTCCATTGCTCCCCCAATGAAGGCTGCTGACTGCACCAGCTAGGCAGCAGTCCTAAAGACCTCATCTTGGATTTGGCACCCTGTTAGGTAATGATGACTTAATTGGCTCTTCAGACAACTTGCTGAATGTTCTCAGGGGACCAGGCATTTTGAGTCCTGTTTAGATAGTTAATGAAAGTAGGCAGCAACAAGATGAAGCTCAATTAAGTGTGTAAAGACTATCAATAGGGAAAACCTATGAAAGGAACAATGGGGAGAGTCATATGGCCCAGAGAGCAGGTACCTAGCTCATCTCCATTTTTGCCTGGGAGCAAATAATGAGAGGCATTCTGTCTTGTGTTCCATGTTTCAAACTGCTTGTCCTCGTTGTACAGGGAACAAGCTCTCTAGTGCTCAAGGTACAACCTGTAGAAATTACGTTCTTCAAAGACCCCTCAGTGGACCAGCACTCTATGCTCAGGCTTTTGTGATGAACACAGTAGAGGATAATGACTTCAAAGCAGACATATTTTTCACAGAGCTAGAGATGGAAAGGCTCAGATCAAGGTACCAGCTCATCTGATGTCTGGTAATGACCGTCTTCTCAGGGTTCAGATGGCTACCACCTTTAAAATGATTTAGTAATTAACATACATTCATCATTCTCAATGTTGTTTTCATTATGACACTCTCATATATACGTATTATGTTTTTTGATCATATTTGTTCCCATTACCTACTTTTTTCTCTGCTAGTTCCTTTCTATCAAAACCAGTCCCATATTTTTCTACATATTATATATGAATATATATACATACATATGTATGTATATATGTATGTGTGTATATGTGTGTATATACAATGTATATATAAACACACACACACACATGCACACACATATGTTGTATCATGCATAGGAGAGACACGTGATTTTGTCTGAGTCTGCTTATTTCGGTTAGCATTGTGGTCTTCAATTCTACTTTCCCCCTGGATAATTTCCTATTCCATTTAGATAAGAAGTAATCTTATTGCTTATATGTGCTTATATATAAGTATTTTTTGTTCATTCATTTATGAGCATCGAGGCTGACTCCATATATTACCTATTATCAACAGTGCTATAATGAACATGGATATTCAAGTATCTCTGTGGTATACTGTCTTAATTTCTATTGAGCATTATGACCATTGTTTTGAGGAATCACCATACTGATATGTATAATGGCTGTTCCAATTCCTTTTCCCATATATCCCTACCAGAATTTGTAGGTGTCCATTTTCTTGATGATAGGTGAGATGGTTATCTTCTTGTTCATTCGCATAGCCAATCAAGCTTCAGTTATGCTTCCTCTGATAGAGGCATTTGTTAATCTTATGAAGGCTGCACCCTTATAAACTAATTGCCTCCAGTATGAGTCAGAGTTTGCTAGAAGGACAGAGAAAAAAATATATGTATAATCAAAAAGGACTTATTTTATTAGCTTACGTAATAGGGGGACCAGGTAGCTCAACAACAGCTGGCTGACTGTGCATTCTGGAGAGGTGGCTAGCTAACTGCTAAATCCAAGAAGCTAATTAACTCAGGAATCCCAGTCTAGTACCAAGGGTGCTAAAGACCCCTGAAAAGTCACCTGCAAGAGCCCATGTTGAAAAGCCAAGGAAGTGAGCGCCTGATGTTAGCAGCCTCCTAAAGCTTGTGTTCAAAAAGGAAGCAGGCTCATGCACGCCCACGTTGTCTTCCTCCAATGTTCATATGTTTCCATGTCTCTGGAGGTTGCCATGCATACTCAGTACAGCTCTTTCCCTGAAGTAATTGTCCCACTGTCACTGTGCTCAGGAAGTGTCCCCCAAAGAGACACAGGTGCATTGTACATGTGCTAGACACCTCTTAATCCAGTTAAGTGAAAGACCAAGACTATCTATTACGCTTCCCAGAGACCCCATATCTGGATTTTTTTCCAATGAGGAAGACTTTGGCGATTTAGAATTTAGAAGAGAAGAGACGTAACATTTAGTCCACAGCAGCCAAGGAGCCTTTATATGTTTTTATGGAACAGGATATAAATAATGTAGGGAGTTTAAACCCTTTTTAATCCAACTCTCTGAATGGGCACAGGCTGAGTGAGAATCACAGCACCCAAGTTTAAATTTCACCTTATAATAATATTGTAAAGAAGGGCTTAATGTTCACATTTCATCAAAAGGGGTTCCATAAGCACAAAGTTGCTCGTCTAAGCATTTAAAATGTAGTTAAATGATGGGATGGCAATATGAGCCCATGTCTATTCCCAGTTGTTTTCTTAACTACAGAACATTGATTTCACCAAATACCTGACTGGAGGACCTCTGGACCCAATGAATGAGTTAATGATAGAAATGAGGACATTGCCTGGAAGCACAGGCACACCACACATTCTCCTGACACAGACTTAAGCTTCCAGAGGGTGTTCTGTTTATTTGTCTGGATTCCAGATACTTTAAATACTTGTTTGAGAAACAGATGGGAAACAGTGGAATGAATCAGTTTGGTTAAATAAATGCAGTGGGTGAGAAGACAAACAAGCAGAGTTACCATTTTTTGTATATAGTTTTTTATTGGATATTTTCTTTATTTACGTTTTAAATATTTTCCCCTTTCCAGGTCTTCCCTTCAGAAACCTCCTATGCCATTCCCTCTCCCCCTGCCTCTATGAAGGTACTCCATTACCCACCCACAGCTCCCATCTTCCCTCCCTGGCATTCCACTACACTGGGGCATCGAACACCCTCAGACCCAAGGGCCTCTCCTCTCACTGTTGTCCAATGAGGCCATCCTCTGCCACATATGCGGCTTGAGCCATGGGTCCCTCCATGTGTGTTTTTCTGTTGGTGGTCCATTCCCTGGGAACTTTTGGGGGTCTGGCTAGTTGAGACTGTTGCTTTCTTCATGGGACTGCAGAATTATCATTTTATGTAGTAATAATAATAATAATAACAATAATATCATCTCTACCTTTGATAACTTATTGAGTCCGAGGAACTTGCATTTCTTTGTAATGCGATTGTGTACCAAGACTGAGCAAGAAGCAGTCGATTGTCTTTCAATTATACAGTTGACATGGAGCCAAAGAGGCCGTGCTATCTGTCTGTGTACTTCTGATTGATACCTATTTCTCAGACTTCTCATATAGGAAGCATAGATCTACCACAAAATATTGGGTAATATATGTGTACTGGCTCCATCTCCATCCCCCTGACTCAGACTTGGATTAAAAATAAGATTATTTTGTTTTATTTTGTTCAGTGTTTCTTCTTCTTCTTCTTCTTCTTCTTCTTCTTCTTCTTCTTCTTCTTCTTCTTCTTCTTCTTCTTCTTCTTCTTCTTCTTCTTCTTCCAGGAGTCTGAGATAAGAGAACACAATAGACACCTTTTGTCTTTGATGCCCTGTGGCATTACCTTAATGAAATACTGTGACAGGGATTGACATTTCTCTCCTTAGGAGGAAGCAGAAAGCAAACAAAGGAATATTCACAGAAAGAAGCCACTCAAAGGTCCCATCTATGTGCAGACTTTTTACTTTAGGCTGCCGTTCGTTTAGGTGCCTGAGTTGTTTGACTATACATGTTACAGCTGTATCCCTGTACCCCTATGCAGAACAGTCTGCACAGAACTAGAGGCAAAGAGATGGAAAAACCAACATGGCCATGGCTCCTTGCTAAACTAATTACATGAACATCTTAACTGAAGCATTTTGAATGTCTTCAGGAAGGCCATCAGCCACGTGCGGAGCCAAGGCTTATTTTTAAAGTGGTGACGCTGTTCCTGGAATGCTTTGTTACCAAATTAGAACGCTTGTCCTGAGAGTTCACGTCTTCGGCATCTGCTGCCACCCATCATGTGCTTTGTTCAGGCCAAAATCCACTTGTGGCAAAATCTCAAAGCTGGGCAGCTCCACGGGGAGCCAGCAAGGCCTGGGAGAGAGACCTTGTTATTCAGGGGTTTATTTAGACAAGGCTCTAGCTTTGAAAGCCACACATTTTGGATATGGGAACTGGAAATCGTTTCGGTGAATATTCATCTCATTCTCCTTTCTGTTGAGGGTGCAGTGGGCCTGCTAGCCTTTTGATTCTGTGGTTGACTATGGACTGCTATCGGGTGATAGGTAAATGGAGGCTTTAACTCAATGTGGCCAGTTAGACTAGGCCTGAGTGATTGGATAAATGGAACAGCTGGTGGCCTTCTGCCAATCCTCCTTAAATTTCAGTCAAAAACATAAAGGGAGAAGAAGCAAAGTTACCACTGAGCCCTACAGACATTAGTTGACATCTAGATCTGTGACTGCAATATTAATGCTCATTGTGATGTTGTTTGCATGTTTGCTACATAGCATAATCACAATGATTGCCTGACTAACATGTGAATGAATTGAATGAATTGTATTATTTTGTCTCACATTAGACAGATATATAAACTAACACAATCATTTAAAACTACCTCCCACAAGACATAAAAAAGTGATTTAATTAACATCAATCTGAAAAGAAAGGGTGGGTTGGGACACAGTAGATACCAGGCTTCTCAAAATGGAGCAAAACTAAGAACCTGGATTAGACATCCATGGGTGGTAATGAGGTGTGTAAGTGAACTGACTTGTGCCCTTATATCAGCCAACTGAAAATTCTCTAATTCAAGATTACCTCAAAAAAATTTTTTGCACTTTGATCAGTGCTGAGTTCCTGCAGTTACCATTGTTCATTGTAAAAAAGAGCTGTATATATCATTTTTATACATTTCTGAGTATGTATACATTTAACAAAAATAACTGACAAAGAAGACATGGATTTGAGTGTGCAACAGGGTACGGGAAGACCAGGAGAGAGGAGGAAGAAAAACAGTACCAATACAATACTCATTTATAAAATTCCAAATTTAAAAATCAATCAGTCAATCAATCAATCAAACAAACAAACAAACACCCAAATGTTTGAAAGCATTTGAAGGAAAATAAGCCAATAAACTACTAGGAGAATGTGGTGGTGTGCAGTCATTATGGAGATTCTTTAAGAACCTAAAATAGGTCTACCACATGCTGTTCCTAATTCCTTTCCTGGTATATACCCAAAGGCAATGAAACTAATGTACTAAATCTGTATGTCTGTGGTTACTGTCCACAATGCTGTCATAGGAGCTCAGATGTGAAATTCATCAGGATGCCCATTAGTGAATGCATAACAACATGGTATATCTATATAATGGAATACTGTGCAGTCATCATAAATAATTTTTATTATTAAAGTGAAAAATGGAAGCAGAGGGCATTAAGTTAAATGAGCCAGACATAGGAAAACAAGTCCTGTGTGCTCTTTCTCATAGAGTGGAAAGTAAAAAGAAAAGTCCTCTTGACTATATAATAGCACTTAGTAGAGGTTGAGTAGGCGTATGTAAGAGAGGGGTACATGATGGGGCTTGGCTTGGATTTAATTTTTATATACTATTTATAGAACATAATGCTAAACATAATTACATACTATTTATAGATATGAAAATATCACATTGACATTCATTTGTCTGTCAATAGAAAACAATACAAATTAATCAAAATGTAGTAATAAAGAACAATGTGTGTTTTTTAAAAAGGAGCTGCTCTGACCAAAGCCAATGGTAGTACTAATCTATCTATCTATCTATCTATCTATCTATCTATCTATCTATCTATCTATCTATCTATCTATAAACATAACCATTTATGTGACAATTTGATAGATACATCACATCTATTTAGCAGAACAATACCAGAACCTTCCTGACTAGGGCCTATGACTTCCCCAGTAACAGGGTTTTGGCCAGGTTTACAGTAGCATACATGGATTTTCCTATTGTGTAGACTGAGCCTCTAATCCAATCAGAGAGTATCTGGTTAGCCCATTACAAACTTATCATTAATGCACCAGTGGGAACTTTGCCTGACCAGTCTGTAGTGTTGCATGATAAGTATGACTTTTGACCATTCTCCCTAGTAGCTTGCATCCCACACTCCAGCAAAGCTAAAAGCTAGCCAGCAGGAGGGAGTCTTCAAGCTTAGTTTCCAGTGACCAAAGTACATGATGTCTTCAACAATCTATGTGTGGTGGACAAGTACCTGTATTGTTTGGGAGGCTTCGTGGGCTTTCTGCCTAATGCCAGTGTGGTAGCCCATTATTAATGCTGAGATTTAACAACCTATGTTTTCTGAGGCATCCAGGCAGGGCACTTCCCTTTTTGTTAGCTTTTCCACTATCAGGTTTTCCTCTGGCTTTGCATGCGTCCCCATTTCCATTGATCCTTTCTTCACCCTCATCTCCTTGTCCCTGCTCCTTCTTAAACTGTTCTCTTTCCCAGTATTTCTGCTTCCATTTTCACACCAAATATGTTCTATTATTTTACCTCCTCCTCGTTTTTCTCCCCTCTCATGGACTTAATGCTGGTTTCTAGGCTTTTACAAACACTCCCATCTAAGTGTGTATGAACGAGAACATGCAGTGTTTCTTTCTGACCTAGGTGAACTTACAATATGATGCTTTTCAGTCTCAGCCATTTAAATGCAAATTTCAAACACACATAGCCAAAATATGTGTATGAACTAACTAACAAATGAGGAAACACACATAGGGTGGGGCTGGGGCAGACCTGGAGACAGATATGCACAAAGCAGTAGTAATCTAAAATAGAAGATATTGGTCCAGTGTTTCTTTCTCAGTGGGATGCTATGATTCCTCACACTGCTAAGCCTTTCCTTTGCATCAGTTCAGGCAGAGGAAGAAGAGTAGATTAAGCATCTGTGCCTCTCACTGAGGATTTGTGTGGAGTGGAGAGATGGTAGTGAGGGGCAGGGCCTACTGCAGCTGCACATTGGTGATGGCTGGGGCAACAGTGAGCAGCTGTGATGGCTGAGGTGGGCAAGTCCCAGGGATTGTTTTCAGTAAGAATACTGGTAAGGCAGTAACTCACTTGTGGGATGGTTGTCTGTTCCTACTGCCTCTGAGAATTGAACTTAGGGTCTCACACATGGGTACCACAGAGCTAGTCCCAGCTCTGATGTCCCTTTAGTAGGCCATTAGAGGAGGCACGGGCCTGGGCCTCAGAGTTCCCGTGGCCCATAGGATATGGCTCAGGTAGCAGCTGTGTGCCTGTGAATGTTGAGTCCCGTTATGGAGAAAACATTACTAGTGGGCCAGTGTTTACCAGCGTGCTGTATGAGAAGGAGCTTGGCTGCATGATACAGCAGCTGTGGTCCTACTATGATCCCCTGCTTGCTCAGACATGGCTTCTGCTCTGCTATCTTACTGGAGATCCAGGGTGTTGGCTTTCATAGATTTGTTTGTTTGACTTCTACTTTCAGTCCAAAATGTCAAAACAAAAAGCACAGAAGACACTGGATAGGATACTTTTTTTTTGTTCTAAAAATATACTTTCAGAGACTGTTTAGAGTGGCGATATAACACATCAACACACCTTTACAGAATTTTCAGCGCTTAAGGTACAAACATGTGTCTTAGAAAATCAGTAAATGCTCAACTAAGTCAAAGAATCAAACTCTATTTATCATGATAGGTTTTAGGAACATATGCATTTATGTTAGAGCAGAATATAACACACAAGCGTAAACCTTAGAAGACTCTCACATTCAAGGCACCATGAGAGGAAAGTAGATTTAGGACCAGGAAGTTCATGGCAGAGGATAAGTTAGAAATGAGGGCACATGACTTCCTCTTTCCTCAAGCTCCTTCAAGTAGGTTTATAATCAAAAGTTCAGACCAGTTAGTACCATCTGAATCACACCAAAGCTTAGTGGCTAAAGCCAACAATCCTTTATGAATATTGATAAGGTTTTTAAAATGAGTTGTCTGGGCACTTTGTGCTTGTGTGACTGTCCTAGGCCAGGGCAGTAACCCATTGGTGCCAGATGCTGGTCAGTTAGCTAGATGGCTTAGCTAATCTTGGTTGGCACCATTCTCCATCTGGTGTTATTTTTTTAATTATTTGTTTGTTTTTGTGTTGGTGGTTTGTTGTTGTTTTTGGAGTGACTTGGAAAATGAGGTTAGCTCAGCTTAGAAATATGTCTCTTTCATCCACAGGTTAAGGTAAGGCTGTTCTCATGGTGGTGCTGCAGTTTCCTTGTGTAGCAACTGGAATGGAGTGATCTCACTGACTAGCCAAAGCCCACCTTAAGGCCAGCATGGGTCCAAGGGCAGGGAAAAGACAGGAAGAGTCATTACCTCTCCATTGTACGATCTATCAATCAAACCATACCAGGAGGCCATTTTTGCAGTCAATCAACTACAGGTTAATTAATTTAACCTTTCCTGTCATCCATTGTGCCTGGCCTAGTGCCACAGTTGTCCCTGTAGATAAAGAATAATTGATCTTTGACCTCTTAGTGAAGGCTATGTAATGAAAACACCTGTTTCCTTAGGAAACTTTTGATGATTCAGGGTCAGAGTTTTAAACCGTTGTCCAGAAAAAGCCTAGTCCTTAAAGTAGATATTCTATCTTCTATTTAAAAGTCACATTAAAAAGTCACATAGAAATTCAGAGGCAATGTAGGGTGCATAAATTAAAATTGGCTTTGGTGAGAATAATTGACTTCTCAGAGGTGCGGCCAACAGGGAACTGTCAGGATAGATGAGTTTTTACACGTCTCCGAGAGAAACTAGAGCTCTTAGTGCTAAATTTAACTCGCAAGGATATCATACATACATCTGACAGCTTGAAGGTCTTCAGTGTATAGGACTCTTTGCCATCTCAGTCTGATGTCTCTCTAATTGCTATTTCAGCTGAGATATGTGAGTGAGGGGGCAGAGTATCCCCAAATAACACACGGGCCACTTCATTTTTAGACTTTGATTAGCTACTTTGCCCTGGAGATTGACAGGGAAAAGAACAAGTTATCCAGTTGTAGGCTTTGGGGTGGGTAGTCACAAAGGTGTTCTTAGGGAAAAATAGTTGAAATGTTTCAAACAAAACACTCACAACTGAGTAACTTGGACAGAATCGAGCTTACACTTGATAAAACAGAAAGGAAGATAGGATACAATACTGAGCTTTCTCCAGGCTGGAATCTAAGGGAGGGTTAGCAAGCATGTAAGCAAAGAGCTGAGGCAAATTTGGTCTGTCCAAGCATTCCAAAGCATCAATTTTGAAGGACTCATAAAACAAATAAAAAAGAAAGTCTATGAGTCCACTTACATCAGAGAGTGTAACAAGTAATTAAAATGGTATTCTATAGGTTCAATGATAGGATACAGGAAAAGCACAAGTAATTCCATGTAGCATTTTTCTTGTTGTAAGGGATTTATCAACTTTCCCAGTCTATGGCCTTATGCATACTAAATAAGCACCCCAGCACCGAACTCTCCTTTGTTTAGTTTTTAATTTTGAGACATGGTTTCACTAAGTTGCCCAGGCAGGCCTTAAATTTGTGACTGCCCTGCTTCAACCTCCTGAATATCTGTGATTACAGGTTTGCATCATCAGGCCCAGTGAAAAAGGAATACATTTGGGTATTGAGTAAGGCGTTACGACCAACATTTCAGTATCAGTGGTCAACAGAAGGACATTAGGGAGCTTTTTCTTCATGATAAATTCTCCCTGGAAAAGTCTTTTATTTTGAATACCAAGGAAGTGTTTATATTAACATAATATTTGATATTTTAAAACTATAAAGCTTCTTACCTTGGAACAACTCTTGTCCTGGATTTAGGTATTGGAAATGCCCTTAGGTTAGGGAGTGGAGATTTCAACCCATTTTTGGTCCATTTTCTTGCTGTGATTTTACCCCACAGGGAAATTTTGGGGGGGCATAAATGATTATCTTCAATAGTTCAGAAGCCTTTGGCAGAGTATGAATTCTTTTATAAAAATAAACAGTTCATTTTTGAGTATTTATTGACTGAAAGCAAAAAACAAAACAAAACAAAACAAACCAGAACCCCTAAGTAGATTATTTTCAGTTACAAATCAGTTCCAGGACCCTTAAGTAGTATCAAGATACAGAACTGAGGGGTTGGCATGGGGGGCGAGGGTGCATTCTATTTTGTTTTGTTTTGTTTTTGTGGTTTTTCGGGACAGGGTTTCTCTGTATAGCCCTGGCTGTCCTGGAACTCACTTTGTAGACCAGGATGGCCTTGAACTCAGTGATACGCCTGCCTCTGCCTCCTGAGTGCTGGGATTAAAGGCGTGCGCCACCACGCCCCGCAGCATTCTGGTTTTTAATGTCACCTTTTCATTCAGGCCTTCTTGCCCTGCCTTGCCACTGCTCTGGTTCATTTATAAGCTGTAGTTCTCTGCTTCTTCTGTCTCAGCCCCAGGAACACTGGAGCTTTTCTGTTGTTTTCAGGACACATCACGATACATGAATTTCCTGCCAGCATCTCAGCTTTATTTGCTGACTTTGATTATGCCCTCTCTGGGGTCCTATTATTTTCTTGGTGCTTCACAAGAGGAGGCAAAAACTGCTCTCTTGTGCTCTCAATCTTACTGCTCTTCACATCTCAAACTTAAACAATTCCCTCAGAAAATGGCCATTGTGACCTCACTTCATTTAAACCTTATGTCCATTGTATGAGCCCTCTGCATCCCTCTGAGAGACTGAAAAGCCCTGGGAAGAGATTACCCACTTCAGCCATCCTTCTCGCTGCATCAATCCTTGTGATGTAGAGCACAGGATGATGCAGGATTTTAAAGTAGTGACAGGTTAGGTAGAGAAAATATTTGGGGGAAAAGCAGTATAGTGTTTGAGATTTCAAAGATGTCAGGCTTCTTATGTCAGAAGTATTGTACTGGGGCTGGTGAGATGGCTTAGTGGGTAAGAGCACCCGACTGCTCTTCTGAAGGTCCGGAGTTCAAATCCCAGCAACCACATGGTGGCTCACAACCATCTGTAACAAGATCTGATGCCCTCTTCTGGAATGTCTGAAAACAGCTACAGTGTACTTACATATAATAAATAAACAAATAAATCTTAAAAAAAAAAAAAAGTATTGTCCTGGATTTAGATGTGGGGTGTGTGGGGTGCTTCTGTGGGGCCCCATTCTAGGATTCCTCTGGCTATGCTCCCTCTAAACCTGGGACATGTGCTAATCTGTGGTCAATAACCCCCCCCCACACACACACACCTTCTGCTTGTGTGTCAGTTTAGAATGCCGTTTCCAAATATCCCAGATCCAATTCCACTCCTCCCCATGCCTCTATCGTGGACATATTCCCTAAAAATCAGCCACAGTGAAATTGTTTTCACTGTGAAGTCTCATAACTGGGCAAAGGTCAGCTGTATATTTAACAATTGATGATTTCAAATCCCTATTTCTCTCCTTTATAGGTAGTTTTAAAAACCTGAGGACCTGTTACAGATGCAGAGGCACTTTTCTTGATGTGTTGGGAGACAGGATGAAGAAATTCCCTGATAAAATGCTCCCTCTGCTTATAAGATTCTTTCATTCTCTGGCGGGAGTTGGCTAAAGTTTGTAATAGATTAGAGGTGCTGGAGCTAACACCCTGCAGGAACCCACAATCATTGACTAGACTCTCCAAGTCTTGCTGGGTTAACTGTTTAAAAGATGCTTTACAAAACTTTTTAAAGGGCAAGTGTAACTGAGTCCTGTTGCCTACCGAGATAACTTGCTTAACAAAATATCTTTCACAGCACCACATTGAGAAATGAGAATAAAGGAAAAACAGGATCAGAACTTGGAACTGGACAAAATTTTAGGGTCATATGTTTTCAATTACATAAATAGAGGAGAAAGAAAGGAAGAGTCATTTTAAAAGATTTTTGTAGTGTATTGTGAATCAGTCTAGCTTGCCTAATTTTACAGAGTTAGTAAAAAAACGTGTCTCTTAAATCAGCTACTTGGACTCATAAACCATGTGTGGAACATGGGCTTCATTTTAGGTTAAAAAGTTTGGGGTTTGCCCTTTGCTGTATGAAGGGAGGGAGCAACTAGGGAAGCAATTCTAACAGGATTGGGAGATGCAATATGTCAATTGATGCAGAAGACCCTCATACAAGTCTGAGGTGGGTACGTAAGCATGCATGTGTGCCCATGCACACTTGCATAACAATAGTGTTTCAGTGATGAAAGGGCAACTATCTCTTTTTTCTTCTGTGTTGTGCTGGAGTAGGGACACTGGTTGATTCATTTGGAGAGAGTAACCTGAATAATGGGCTTATCTGGACATGATTATTACCAAGAAACTGACATTGTACCCTATGCCAGAACCCATGCTTGGAGCATAGTATGGATGCATGGAGCATTTCAAGTTCTTCTTTAAATGATTCTATTGCTGCCTTCTTATTGTGCAGCTTTGGTGGTGGGGGGGTCTGAATTGGGTGACACTAGAACATTGGGGAAAGAGAAAAGGATAATCTTGGAGAGCTTATAGGATTGTTGGAAAGGTAAAAAGAAAAGAGCCTAAACCCAGAGATAGAGGCTGGGAGACAAAAGCCCGCACAGATTAGTATTGGGGAGAAAAGGGATTCAGGGCCTTTATCTGTGGCAATCACATACAACAAAAGAAAGAAATGCAGAAAGTAGTTTTAAGAGACTCTTTCAGGAATCAAATCCTATTCGGCCTTTCCTATAGAGATATCAGTACACATTTATCTCTTCTTTTCAGTCATTTTACCCCAGTTTTGGGCTATTGTTACTTTGAATACAATGATGCTGGAAATGGGGTTTCTGTTAGTTTCCAATAAACTCACATGGAGCCTCAGTTTCTCATAAACCAGGTGACCCTTATAGGAAAGAAGGAAGGAAATGGTGTTATTTGTTTGATCCTAAGATTCTTTTTTCTTTTTTGAAGCAGGATGCACTTCCATATTTGACAAGACATCATAGATTGTCAAGATTCTTTTTCTTTGTTATTAGGACATTTCTTATTGGCTGCTTGAATTCTTGACAGTGGAAATTGGGTAACGTGTTATGTAATGCACTTTAACTTTTATAGGACATTTAATCAATATTTCCATTCACTTTTTCTGTAATAAATTTCCTCCCATAGGGAAAAAAATGAAATCATAGTGAATTTACCAAGTACTGTGCACCTTGTTTGTAAGAGAGAAAAAGAAAAACCTGGAGAAACAAGTTTCTGATATTCCATTAAAAAGTACAATGACTTTGTGGATCCACAGATTTGTGCTGTTGTCAAGTGATCAGAGAAGCTTCATTTTGCTGGGGCCAGAGTTTAATGCAGAGACTGCCCAACTTGCTGAGAGTAAAGGCCAGTAAGTGTTCAACTTAGGTGGGGACTGTACATTTCTTCCCCTATCTCCTTTGAAGCTCAGGAAACACCATGGATGAAGAAGAGTGTGGCTAAGTGCCGTCCTTTGGGCATGCCAAGTGTGCCATATACACAAACCCACAGTATCTCTAGTTACCTGCATAAGGTGGATACAAGACAAAGTTAGTTGAATTTCAAGCATGGAGTTGGCTCTGAGCTTCCATTCTTTGTTGGGGAGCTATTGGCTGTTGCTGGTTGCTGGGGATGGAGAGTCACTTGCCTTTGGAAAGTGGAAGCCAGCCTATGCCCTATAAGCTGATGCCACAGCCAAACTCAACTGGGCAGTATTAATTGAAATCTGGGATGGTGGTGGTGGTTATTGTCTTTTAAAAAGAGTATGTATGTGACATGTTTTTGAAGGGGACATAAGTCAAAGTTGAAAGGAAGTAGTAGGATACATATGAGTAAGATATGTTGTGTACATGTATGAAATTTTCAAAGAATTATAAAAAAATAAAAGAGAATTATTCAGAATTATTTACTTAAGTATCTACTTCTTTTTATCAGCGCCAAGAAGGATGTCCACTGGGAGAGTTGTTTTTTTTGTTTTGTTTTGTTTTGTTGTTTTTTTGTTTGTTTTTGGATAAGATTTTGGGATGAACAAACATAACTGAGACTTGGGTCAAATTCAAGAAAGCAGACCCCAATTTTAAAACAAATTTCAACACAATTAAAAATAAACAAGTGACAAATAGATATTTCTTCAAAGAGGATCTTCAAGCAACTGTAATGTCTAACACCATCAGTCACTTTGATCAAAGCCACAGTGAACTACTTCATGTTGATACTGTGTTATTTGTTTGATTACAAAGACAGAACACAAGAAAGCAAAGAAAGCCTGTCCTCATCTACTCTGGAAGTAAGTTTGGTAGATCCCAAATAGTAAAACGTAAAGTTAGCACTTTGAATGGGCATCTCCACTACTTGGTATACACACAAGACAGATGAAAATATAGACAATTATCCAAGTGCTCCTAACAGCATAATTTGTAGTAACTAGAAGGTAGAAACAAACTACCTGTCATTCAAGTGTGAATGAAGAAAATGTAAAACCAAGGGGCTGCAAAGTTGGTTCCCTAGTTAGGAGCAATTCCTGCTCTTCCAGAGGACTGGAGTTAGGTTCATAGTACCCACCTCTGGTAGAAGCTAACAACCATCTATAACTCCAACTTCCAGGAATCTAATGTGACTGCACACATGTGGCAAACACACATACACATAAGTAAGATAAAAAAATGAAAATCTTTAACATGACATGTACCCCTGTGAAATATTATTCAACTGTTAAAAAAAATAAAGCCTTAGATACATGTTACAACTGTATATAACCCATGAAAACTCTATGCTAAATAAAAACAACCAGACACTAGAACACAAATATAGAATCTAATTGTGTGACATGTACAGAAAAGAAATACAAGGAGATATAAAGTAGATAAGTGGTTCCAAGTGGCTTGTGAGAAAAGAAAACAGAGAGATACCAGGAAGAAATTGCTCATGGGTGTCAAATTTCTTTTGGGGTGAAAAAAATACAATGGAGTTAGGAATAATGGTTAATGAGAAACTAAGCAACGACACTAAAAACCAATGAAGTGTGTACTATGAAACATTGAACATTGTGGTATGTGAATCACACTCAGTAAAGATATTATTAGAAAAATGAATATTCAGAGGGGGATGAAGTGACTGGACACAAGATCACTGGGTCAGAAGGGTTTCTGACCTTTGACAAAGTCCAACACCCCTCCATGAGAAAAGTTTTGGTGAGTTTAGGGATACAAGGGACCTCAACAAAATAAAGACAGTTTACAGCAAGCCCATAGTCAATATCAACTTAAATGGAAAGAAACTCAAAACAATTCCACTAAAATCAGGACTAAGACAAGGTTGTCCACTCTCTACATACCTCTTCAATATAGAACTTGAAGTCTTAGCTACAGCAGTAGCACAACTGAAAGCGATCCAGGGGATACAAATTAGAAAGAAGGAAGTCTATGTATCTTTATTTGTAGATAATATGATAGTATACGTAAGTGACCCAAAAATTCTACAAGGAAACGCCTACACAACTAATAAACACTTTTAGCAAAGGAGCTGGATACAAAATTAATTAAAAAAAGCTCATTAGTTTTCCTATGTACAAATGATAGAGTAAGAATTTAATCAGGGGAAGAAACACCTTATACAACAGTAGCAAAAATATAAAATATCTTGAGATAGATCTAACTAAGCAAGTGGGAGAATTGTATGATTATTTATTGTTGAATAAATAAATTGAAGAAGATAGCAAGAAGGCGGAAGGATTCCCCAATGTTCCCATATAGGAAGGACTAATTTAGTAAAAATGGGCATTCTACCAACAATCTACAGATTCAATGAAAACCCCATCAAAATTCCAACACAGTTCTTCACAGATCTTGAGAAGATAATTTTCAGCTTCATGTGAAAAAACAAACAAACAAACAAACCCAAAGCAGAATAGCTATAACAATCCTAAATAATAAAGAACTGTTTATATCACCATTATCGATTTCATGTAGTGCTACAAAGCTATAGTAATAAAAACAGCATGTTATGGGCACAAAAAATATAGGTCAATGGGATTAAATTGAATACCCAGACATGAATTCATACACCCACGGTCACCTGTTTTTGATTAAAAAAAAAAAAAAAGCCAGAAACACACACTTGGAAAAAGACAAATGGTGCTATTTAAACTTGATGGCTGAATGTAGAAGATTCCAAGTAGATTCATAATTATCACCCTTCACAAAAGTCCAAGTGGATCAAAGACCCCAACATAAAACTAGATACACTGAACCTGATGGAAGAGAAATGGGAAATGGGCTAACTCATTTGTACAAGAAAAAGACTTTCTGCACAGAATACCATTAGTACAGGCACTAAAATCAACAATTAATACATGGGATATCACAAAACTGAGACACTTCTGCTTGGCAAAGGACACTGTAATTCTGACAAAGCACAGCCTACAAAATGGAAAAAAAAAGATTTTTATCAACTACACATCCAGTAAGGGACTAATATTCAAAATATATAAAGAACTCAGGAAGCTAAATATCAAGAAAATAAATAATCCAACTAAAAATGGGATACATATCTAAACAGAGAATTCTCAATAGAGAAAACTCAAATGTCTGAGAAACACTTAAAGAAATGCTTAACATCCTTAGCCACCAAGGAAATACAAACCCGAAATTTTATCTTACACCTGTCAGAATAGCTACAATCAATAAAACTAGGGAACAGTACATGCTGGCAAGAAAGTGGAGTAAGGAAACATTCATCCATTGCTTGTGGGAGTACAATCTTGTACATCCACTATGGAAATCAGTGTGGCAGTTCCTCAGGAAGATGGGAATTGAATTACCTTAAGATCCAGCTATATAACTCTTGGGCATATACCCAAAGGATGCTTTATCCTACAACCAAGTCCTCACTTGCTGAACCATGTTCATTGCTGCTCCATCCATAATAGCCAGAAATTGGAAACAACCTAGATGTTCTTCAACAGAAGGATGGGTAAAGAAAGTGTGGTATGTTTTCAATTTAGTATTATTCAGCAGTTAAAAATGGCATTGTAAAACTTTATATGACCCAGCACAAGGGAAGACCTGGGCCAAGCAGTGTGAGTAGGTGGGTAGGGGAGCAGGGACGGGGGGGGGGCGTATAGGGAATTTTCGGGATAGCATTTGAAATGTAAATAAATAAAATAAAATAAAATAAAATAAAATGGCATTGTAAAATACACAGGCAAATGGATGGAACTACAAAAAAATCATCCTGAATGAGGTAACCTAGACTCAGAAAGACAAATATGGTTTGTATTTGGTTATATGTGGATATTAGTTGTTAAGTCAATGTTAACCAAGATATAATCCATAGAATCATAGAGGGTAGGTATAGAGTTAGAGACTACAGGATACAGATAGACCTCATTAGGAAAGGGAAATAGCATAGACAATTATGGATGGGTGGGGGGACTGGAACAGGAAGATCAAGTGGAGAAGGGTAGAGGGCAGAATATAGGGAGAGACAGCTAAAATTAAGGGGCATTTGAAGGGTAGTATGGAAACCTAATACAGTAGAAATTTCCTAAAGTATATAAATGTATGAAGACAATCTAAATGATATTACATAATAGGGGACTCAGAGTCTCAACTGGCCATCTCTTATCACCAAACAAAGCTTTCAGTACTAGGATGGGGTTTCATTTAATTGAGTCTTTGGCCAAAGGAGTCCTGTGGGAATCCAAGATTGCTGCAAAGACTATAGGTTTTTTTTTCCACAAATTGACAGCAAGGCCCTATTGCTGAAGACAACACTTACACAACTCAGAGAACATGGAGAAGTCCAGCTGGTGACTACATAAAGCCTTCATCCCTATGTTCTAGTGTGTTTGGTACAGGAATGTATTCTGCATACTACCAAAGAGCAAAGTAAACACAAAGCCAGCCACAAACATTTTAATCTACAGTGGTGTCCTATTTGCAAGATTTGCTATGGTAATTGTAGCACATAGCTTATGGGAGTAACTGACCAATACTTGATTTACATAAAGCATACTCCATGAGATATAACCCATACTCAATAGTGCTTGGGTGTTCATAAGGCAGAGACTAGATAGTCCTGGGATTTAGAAGAAAACCAAATACCACTAGTCTTTAAAAGAAATTAGTGATAAAATGAGTCCCAATGATATTCTGCTACACTCATAGATCAGTGCCATGTTCATCCATCATCAGAGAAGCTTTCTCCTGCAGCAGATGGGAACAAATACAGACAGACACTATTCTGAGAGAGACCTTGGAACACTCAGTTCTAAATGTAATTTCCCCATTAAATCCCTCTCCTCAGAGCACAGGGGACCTCTTGGAAGAAGGAGATGAAATAACTTAGGAGCCAGAAGGAATGGAGGACACCATGAAAACAAGGCACTCTAAATCAACATGAGTGAAGCTCATATGAACTCAGAGACTGAGGGAGCATGCATAGGACCCACACAGGGCTATACCAGTTCCTCTATATATCTATTATGGCTTCCAGTTTAGTGTTTTTAATGGGATTCTTGAATGTGCCAATGAGTGGGTCTCTGTATCTCGTGCCATCTCTTGGATTCTTTTCCTTCTGTTGGTTTGCGTTAGCAAGCTTTGATGTGACAGTTTTTTAAAAAAGATTTATTTATTTTTTATTATATGTAAGTACACTGTAGCTGTTTTCAAACACACCAGAAGAGGGCATCCAATCCTATTATAGATGCTTCAGAGTCACCGTGTGGTTGCTGGGATTTGAAGTGAGGACCTTTAGAAGAGCAATCATTGTTCTTAACCATTGAGCTATCTCTCCAGCCCTGCAAAAGTTGCTTTATCTTATTGTATTTTATTATTACCTCTTAGAAATACATTCTTTTCTAATGAGACAGAAATGCAGTGGATGAGGATAGAAGGGGAGGTAGAGAAGAACTGGGGGGTGGGGCAGAAACCACAATCAGGATATATTAAATGAGAAATCAATCTATTGTCAATAAAAATAGGAAGTACAAATGGGGAGGCTCCTGAGGTTTTTCTTGAGACAAAGAGGCTGGCTGGTACCCCTGAGATGCAAAATGAACATAATTTTTCTAACTGGTATCTCAGAACCTAGAAACCAGAGACTGACCTCCTTCCACCAGAAACTATTTTGTGTTTGAAGGTGATTATCTTGACTCAAAGACACGATGGGATGACACAGGTTTTGATCACTGATAAAGAAAGTTCACCTAGGGACACAGGTTCCAGGCCGTTGGCTTGTTGTATTTTAACATGTTACTAACTCAGGAAGTAGAGAAACACTGAAGTTTGAGTGGATGCTGTCTCCTATTGAGATAGGAGTTGTTTGCTTTTCTTTCACCTTTATAATAGCTAGACGAACACATTAACGTATTCACCATAAATGTAATACTATTCCTCCACTGAGGACTTGTGGTGAGTGGGAAGACTGACTTGTGAGGCATAGCATCTGCCTGAGAGAGAGGTATTTAAGAGAGGGAGAAGGAAAGAGATAGTCTAGGAATCTAGGGAAGAGCAGTTGGAACTCATTGAATGAGATGGTGTCTCAGGTTAGAGGGAGATGGCTAGGACACTGCTAACTAGGGATGTCTGATGGAAGCACCTAGTTCAAGATCTCTGACATCCCCTGAGGGGTTAGTCTTTATCCCAGAGACAGCGAAGATCATTTAAAGGCTTTCCATTTCCTTTGGACTCTGACCTTGCTAGTCAAGCTATGGTTACATGACTGACAATGAATTATGAGAACTTGGGCAGGTGGGAGGTGATGGTGGCTCCACTCACCAATGGGCGCAGTGACAGAAAGCAAACAAGCATGAGATATCATGAGTCAATCAAAGCTGACTATCCTGAATTGGCAATTTCTTGGGAAAGGGAGAAGGGAGAAGATATATCAAAAATAATGTTGGGTGTAGGAATGTAGCTTGGTTGGTAGTGCTTGCCCCGGCGTGCACAAAGCTCTTGGTTTGATGTCTGGCACTACATATACTTGTGGTGGTACACACCTTGGATATTAATCCTAGCGCTTGGCAGGTGGAAGCAGAATAATGGGGCAGACGAGGCTATCCTCCCTCACATAGGGAGTTTGAGGCTAGCCTGAATACGTGAAATCCTGAATCAAATAAAATAAACACAAAATGACAACAAAAACCACAACACAATAATAATCAAGACAAACCACCAATGTTAATGTTTCACCTTGGGCAACTGGAGTAATAGTGAAGAATACAAAGGAGTTGGAATGCCATATTTTACTGGATGCACAGTGCCTATGTAGACTGTATTCGCTAAAGACAGCTTTATGATTACAGTTATTTTTCCCCCTAACTCTTATGTTCTTCAGGGATCAAAACTCTGGCCTACATGGGGAGTGCCTGCATTGGTTCCTTGCTGTGAATCTGGGAAAGAGCTTGTGACAGCACCAGTGTACACATTGTGCAAGAGCATGCATGACTTCTATGTGTAGTCATAAAGATGTTTCACCATTCCTTCATGGCTATCTCAGAAGGCTTACTTTTGGATTCCAACTACTTCATTGTAAGGAAGCTCAGGCTATGGTGAAGGCAATATGATCTTCTAGCTTAGGTCCCCAGAGTCTCTCAGCTGATGCATCAGTCCATATATGGGTGTCTAAAGTCAAGCCCCAAGGCTCTTCGCCAGGCATTGCAGGTAGAACCCTGCTCTATTTGAATTCCCGTCTCTGTCCCCTAAGTCTATGAGAGAGAAGAGATCATTTGGAGTCAGGTACTGCATAGCAATAGACAACTGGTATGCTGCATTTGGGGTGACTTCGTGACACAGACAGAGAACTCACATGTATATTCCCTTTCCCACCAATGTTGCAAACTACAGATTTTATTAGGAAGCTTGTAAGGTGCACCATCTGCTCTTCTCATTTCCATGATTTGTCAAAAATCATTTGCTTTGCCTTTCTTAGGTTAGGAAGAAAGGGAGAAAGAAAGGGAGGACCAAGAGAAAGGAAGAAGATTCTCCATCGTGGGGGGAGTGACAAGTGACAAGCCACTCCTGGAGGGCGGAGGTGGGGTGACAGCAGTCACAGCTGTGCACTCTGCACAGTACCACAGCGTCTAGTCTGCCTGGGCACTGGTGTGTTGTGTAAGGTGGGCATTACACTCTGATGACTGGCATTATGTTCATTGTCACTGACCCCTGTAAAGTGGGCTGTGACTCTAAGAAGGTCCAGCTGGACTGTGTTAAGAAATTTTTATTGTTTCCTTTGGACAATTTTTGTGTGATGAAAGCACATAAAATTACAAGTGGAAGAAACATCATGCCACAAAATTGCATAGAATGATTACAAAATGTGAATTATGCATTTTAAATAATTTGAGATAGAACCCAAATATGTACATTTTAAGAGCATCAAATACTTTGCCCTCTCCCTCTTTTTCTTCTTAAAAGGCAGGAATCACAATGTTCAATCCATTCCGAACAGTATTAACACAGTGCACAAGGGCAACATTAAATTCAAATGAATGCAAGCAATGGCCCTTTCTTTTGGAACTTAATTAATGACTGCTTATCTATTACAGGAGTATTAATTAATGTGTGGTGGTACTGAAATGTTAAAAACCGGAGCACATGGCATGTCATTAGAACTTTGAACACTGATTTACACGGCCCAACCACATTATTCTCAGTAGTCTAAAGGTGTCAGGGATACAGCCTATTTTAATGCATGACTATACTCTCTACTCTAGGAAAAACCACACTACAGAATTTCACACATTCAACGAAGAACAAGGCAAGTACATAAAGGCACAAAACTGCACATCATATAGACCCCTTTTCTTTACCTTTGTCTATTTTCAAGTAATATTAATATTATCAATGGATAGTATCACGGTAGTAGTTTCGATGATGCAAGATGCACAGTGTTACACACTACCCCACAACTGCAAAAAAGTGTCACTGTACAGATATAAAAAATGTGATTACAGTAAATGACCAGATACAAAACATTGTAAAATGACTAGAATCACCAAGATAATGAAGTCCGACTACCAAAACAGGATTTGAAAGTTAAGGTTATTCAACCTCAGTCACTATACAGACGATGATGCAATCCAATGTTCTGCAATAACCACCAGTGTGTTCGCTTTCAAATCCTGTTATCCATTCACTCTTCTCCAATTCCCAACAGTCTGTGACTGTGTTTGTAAAATGCAGCGTTCCATTTGGACCGTTCTCACTTCCTTCTGAGTAATGCCTTTCCTTCAAAGTGCAAAAGTTGAATGGTTCACAAGAGATCTCTCTTCGGTGGAAGGTAAGCTTTAGTAAGTGACTAACACTCTTGGTCCTTCAGATAAAATACAATCATCTCTAAAGGGGATGTGATTTCCTCCTTGTGTCTCGTCTCAGTAAGTGTGTGTGTGTGTGTGTGTGTGTGTGTGTGAGATCAAACACTTTCATGGTGTTTGAAGCAAGCCTTCATTTTGATTAAAACTTAATTATGGTACTAGTTATTGCTTAAATTTAAATAAAATCATTTCCAGAAAAATATTAAATTCTTGAAACACAAAATTTCAGGACACAACTGTTATTTGCTTTGCTAAATTATAAGCAGACAGGTTCCCTTTAAAATAAAACGAAGCCATGGCATTGTCACTGCTGGGCTTTACTGTTCTTTGTCCCACTCTCTAAACCATAGTTTTTCTATATAATAGTATTTCTTAAGACCTTTTAACAATGATTTTATTAGCTTTAACATGATATAATTTGTCTCTTATTCTCCTTAGAAGAAAATAAGAATTAAACAAGACATAACTAAGTGAAGTAAATATACAAACTAAAATATAACCAGAGCTTTATTACTGTCAGAATAAAACTGAAATTAGTTAAAATTTATTGAAGATAGTAGTAATACATTTGCACTCTATTTCCTATGCATTTTTGCATATTCTGACCATTAAAACAAGCTCAAACTCTGACACTTAAAATCCAATTTTTGATCCTCCAAAATTTTTAGTAAATTCATTTCCTAAATTCTAAGACTACCTCAAGTTGCATCAATGACTCCATAAACTGATTCTTAGCATTTCCATCTAATTTAATTATCCATATAACACATATTTGACCCATTTTTTTCTCTGTCCATGTATCCCTGAACTTGCTTTTAAATCTTATGGAAGAGATTTGGGTCACTGCCAATTAATAAACACACATTTACACTCATGCGTATGTATGTGTGTACACTTATATGGCTGGGTGCATATGTGTACTATATACAGGGAGATAATGTATATCATTTATACATGTGCATTTAGATAAATATTCTATCTTCCTTTCTACAGTAAAAATAAATGAACCACAAAAAATATCTGACAATAAAATAGCCCACTGGATCCTGTTCAGTCTGGCTGATATCTTGACTCAACAGACCAGATATGTTGTAGCTGTTTGATAGCTTCAGGTCAACAACTGATAGATACCCAAAGACGTGCAGCCAAATATACAACCCATATTGCTAATCATGAAATGGCTTCACTGGGAAATGATACAATCATGTAATTTTTTTTCTTATTTTATAAAAGAAACCAGCTTATATGAGTCACTATGGTATCTAATAAAGCCATGTCAATAGCAAATACAGATGCCTCTGTGATAAATAAATTAGCAAACGGCAAGCCACCAGTGCCTGCAAAGCAAAGGGTGAAACAATTCACTATACACGTTAACTTGAAAACATGGAATTGCGGGGCAGTTAGGAAAACGATGCTCAAAGTGGAATGTTCCATAGTGTTAAACGGAGCTGCGCACTTCTCAAACTATTTCTTTTACTTTGAAATACTGTACACCAGGGCTTCAAATGAAGACAGGAGCTCTCATTTTCGTCAAAGAAGACATTGTCCTTCATTACATATTCCATGGAGCCTGGAGCTGCCTGCTCTTAATTTACTATTGGAACAAAAAGAAAAATCCTGCCTACATGCACCTTCTGTCTAAGACTGGCAATAGTTTCCACATGACACATGGGATCAGGGTATGGGACCTTCACACGGATCCTTCTGGAACTTCTCTCCCTTTGGTGTGGATTTCAGGCTAAGGGATATTTTTCAGGAAGATGGCCCGGGCAGTGATATTTGTCATTAGAGTCCACTGGAGCTCAAGTAGCCGTGCGTGTCTGGAAGGCCTGCCAGGGGCATCACAGAGGAGTATCAAACTCTCTTCCTGGGTTCTCTCTTTCTACCTCCTCACTGGAGGGAGACTTGAGGTTCACCTTTGCAGCGTCTGAGGCCAAGGAGGGAGGGGCAGAGCCATGATTGCTATCCTCACTGATCTTTCCTTTCATGGCTTCCTGAACAAACTCCAGAACCTCCAGGGGCAGTCTTTTGAACTTGTCTTGGTATTCTTGTTCCAGCTCCATCTGCAGCTGAGAGACATCAAGAGAGAGAGAGAAAAAAAAAAGTTTAAGATCATTTCTACTTCTCAACTCCCCCATACAAACACTCCTTCCCAGAGATGTGTAAAGGGCACAGTAAGGATAAATGTACTTAGGATGCCATTCACTGGTCAGTCACAGTACAGATGAGTAACCGTTGAGTAGGACATACCATTCGTTCCCAGCTGAAAATCGAGTTGTGGTCATGTAGTGTAACAAGCCTAAGGACTTGGACGAAGACAAATAAACTGAACTCTAAACACACTCACACACCCTTGGAAAAGTTTACAGAAGTAGTGTATAATGATTGAAATTCTTACTCTCAGGGATTGAGTAGTGTAAGCAGCAGGGTTTCAGCTTGAGGCTGGGAAACTAAGACTGAGTGCTTCTAGTTTGTTTATTCACTTAGTATTTTTTTTTTTTTCTTTTTAAAGGACCTGATGCATGCTAAGCAAACCCTCTCCTACTGGTCAATACCACAAGTTTACTGGTGCCTTTAAAACAGTGGTTCTCAATCTTCCTTATGCCAACACTGTTTAACACAGTTCCTCACACAAAACTGTTCCATTGTGACTTCATGACTGTAACTTTGCTACTTTTATGAATTGTAATGTAAATATCAGAGACACAGGACATCTGATATACCACCCTGTGAAAAGGTTGTTTGATCATCAAAGGGTTTGGGACCCACAGGTTGAGAACTGTTGCTTTAAAGAGAAGCTTGGTGTGGTATTTTCATATGAACCCTGCTCATGCACAATGGTAACTTGCTATGAGTTCTTTTTAATTTTTTCCCTATGCCCATATCTTCGAGACTTTTCCCCACTTTCTCCTCTATCAATTTCAGTGTCTCTGGTATTTTGTGGAGGTCTTTGATCCACTTAGACTTGAGCTTTGTACAAGGAGATAAGAATGGATCAATTCTCATTCTTCTACATGATAGCTGCCAGTTGTGCCAGCACCATTTGTTGAAAATGCTGTCTTTTTTCCACTGGATGGTTTTAGCTCCCTTGTCAAAAATCAAGTGACCATAGGTGTGTGTATTCATTTCTGGATCTTCAATTCTATTCCATTGACCCACATGTCTGTCGCTGTACCAGTACCATGCAGTTTTTATCACAATTGCTCTGTAGTACAGCTTAAGGTCAGGCATGGTGATTCCACCAGAGGTTAAAATCGCTTCCTAATTTCCTTTTTCTCGCTGCCATTTTTATTTGTCTTTTAAAGTGCTACAGTTGCTACAGTTACCTTTTAAATGTCTTCTATTTTATCTGTTTTATGCCTTGGAAAATTGCAAGACCTTTTTAATGTCAAGGAACTCTTCACATATGGACTTACACAGTTGCCTTAGCTAGAAAGTGGTTGTAAAGCACTTTCTCACACAGAGGTGAGGGTCTTCGGGGCTGCTTACAAGAAGCCTCTGTGGTCTGAGCCCAAAGGAAACTCAGCATTTTAAAATATCCTGAAGACAATGGTCCTTTGCTGCCTTTATTATCCTTGAGGCAACTCATTTCAACAGCACCTGGCTGGGTGAGGCAGGAGGATCACCATTGATGAAAGGCTAGCTTGAGCTACACAGTGAATCTTAAAAAAAAAAAAAAAAACAAAATACAGACAAACAAACAAAACCTAGAGAGTTCTTAAGACCTGATAATAATTTTGGTTCTTGTCTGTCCTCTGATGTGAACAGACTGTGTGGGCGCTTGGCCTGGACTCTCGATTGGGAGGTGGGGGTGGGCCTAGCCTCTGCATTCTCAGCTGTTCTTCCTGATGCCAATACTGCTGGCCAGCTCTCATTACCTATGCTGATTATCTTCTCTTTAAGGCCCCAATTCCACTTTGGCCATATCCTGGCTGTGTATCCTCCATCTGCAACAACAGGTGAAATCTCTCAGGCTTGGCCTTGACTCTGGTGGCCTTCCACTGTGAAGTCAATCCTAGGGGCTACTGCCCTGGTGAGTCTGAACCTCTTTTCTGGACATTGCTAGCCATTTGACAGCATCTAATAGCTCAACTCATTCACTGTTTCTTTAGGTCAGAGATATTCTGTCAAGTCTAGCTAATTAGTCTCTGTATCTATGTGTAATCAGCTCTGCAACTCTAAAACTCTTGAAGTTTTGAAATACAGAAAGTTGTGGTAAATCTACGACGAACTCAGCAAGAATGACAGTTAGTTATGGTCCTTGTGTGATCTCTCCTTCCTGTGCTTTCCCCTCTGTGCTGCATTGCAGAAAGGTTAATTTCTGTAGAGTACAAACCAGGCCTTTCTGAAGCATGGCATGGTATACACAATGCATTTCCTTTCCAAATAAAAATTGTTACAATTTCTAAAAATCAGTGGACTGGAATGATGGCAGATAGTGAATTCTGGATCTTGCTGAAAGACCTCTCCCAACACATCATATATCAAGTTGAGTGGAAAAAAAGGTTTCCCTTCTCAAGGAAATACAAGAAAGAATACACACACACACACACACACACACACACACACA
>NC_034592.1:118385063-118425926 GCF_900095145.1 Mus pahari | reverse complement strand
AGAGAGAGAGAGAGAGAGAGAGAGAGAGAGAGAGAGAGAGAAAGAAAACACAAGACTTCTATTGGATTAATAGAGAGGAGTGCCCACAGCCCCCCAAATGTACTGGATACTGGAGCAAGGACACCACGAACATGGCCTCATATTCTTTGGCTCAAAAAAAAAAATCACTTCAGAATCATAGACAAGAAAACACTTGTCCTTTACTTCCCCACACTACCCCCAAAATTCAGAAGAAAGCATGGTTTGCTCAGTTTGCCAGAGTGACATCCCACCCTGATGGCAGGTCCGTATTCCCAGCAGCCGCCTCTATCTGTTCACAGCCTTCAATCCAGCACACTTGTGATAAGCTTCAGTTCCAAGCAGACTAAGGAAAGGAGGAACTACTGCGGCCGCAGAAGATGGCTGCTTTCATTTAGGTTTGATGGGTGGATCTTCAACTACGGGTGTGTTGGGCCTGACCTAGCAAACAGTGTTTCTTTCCTAAGATGTTGTATAAGACATTATGCAATTTCAGAATGATTCATTATCATAATTGTCATCATCCTCATTTTTGAAAAGAAAAAGAAATATGAGGAAATGCCAAACAATCAGCCAACACCTTTTAGGGATGTTGGTAATTTGATTCCTGTAAAGACTTAATTTTAATAATTTAATTTCAATAATGATGCTTAACAGTTTGTAATCATTGACCTAATTGTGGCTAAGTCATAACTATCCTGGACTTTTCCTCTTATCTTGAGGTGGAAGCAGATTTCTACTGCATTCTAAACTAGGTCACTGCCTAACACTGTAGATGAAATGCCATATATACTATTCTTTAGAAAAGTCACATTCAATTATTAATAAGCCAATTTAAAATTGTATTTACTATTAGATGTCAAGTTAGAAAATTTTCTTTTAGTCTTCTTATAAACTAGTGATTTGTTCCTTATAATATATATATATATATATATATATATATATATATATATATATATATGAAGTATACAGGTGAATTCCTGGAGCCATTCCCGGAAAGCCCCATCCAACTGGAGCTAGTAAGGCTCAAGCACTTTTGATTACACGGTTGAGAAAGTCAGATGAGTTTGACAAGCAGGCTGTGTAAGACAGAGGAGAAGGGGTGGGACTAGAGAAGATGCGACCCAACTAAAGGTGGTGCCATTAGCTCGGTTCTGGCTCAGGCTCGTCAGATGCTGGTTTTCCAAGAAAACAAAAATAATATAAACAAACAAACAACAGCAGCAACAAAACCCAGAAATTGACATTTTTCATGCAAGAATTTCTGACTTTTTATTGTCAGCAGTCAGACAAAATAATATTTGTCAGTCCGATGGCATTGTCTGACACTGGGCAGGAATCTGGTATTAGCTGTCGGAAGGAAAAACAGGTGTGCCCACCCAGCGGCGAGTGTGCTTCCCCCTGGTGTCCCCTTCAGGGGCTGGCCTCCCTGTAGCAGGTGCCTGATCCTTATGGCTGGGTTCAAGTGCAGAGACGAGGCGTGAGGAGAGCTACAGCTTTGTCACATCTGAAGACAGAATGGGTCCTGAAGCCCACACCACGTGGTTTCCTCGCACTTAGAGTCTGCGGTACTGTGAAGACTGAAAGGTTTGGACTCCCTGCCTTAGACATGATTGGGATGCAGGCGAGTGAGGTGACAGACACTGCTACCAAGTGGAAAGTCCTTTCTCTGCTTCCTACAGACTTTTGTGCTACAAATGACCTCTAAGGGAAGCTGGGCAGATCCTCAGAAACTGGTTTCTCCAGTGTTCTGTTTGAGACATTGTTAGCTTACTAGGCTCCAGGAGGTCTGAACCCAGCATGATTATGTGCTGGGCAGACAGCATTAACTGTGTGCTGTAGCAGAAGCTGGGGCTGTAGTCTCCGCTTTCCAGACCTGAGCCAGGGGGTCACCTGGACATGAGTTCAAGATCAGTCTGGATACGGGATTAAGGCCTGATTGCCCAAAGCTGCCCCTGTGTCCCTGGGAGATAGCCTTTTACTTACACTTATTTTGTGTTACAAATACCTCTTTATATTAAAAAAGAAATCCCCGAAGTATTTTAAGACAAAAACAAATTAACAAAAAGCAAAGAAAGAAAAGGACAACATACATAGCCTTTGATTGGGTAAGTCTACTTTCTGGAATCTGGTTTATAAGGCGTAAGGCTAAGGATGCTTGAAGCATTATGATGTTGACTGTAGAGGCAAAATAAATGAGCAATGATGGTAATGGAAACATAGCTCGGTGTCGATATCTGTAAATAATCTTACTTTTTTACTTTTTTTCTAAAACATGAATTTTCTATTATCTTTTATTATCTTTCTCTAAGTATCTGCGGAACCATTTGAAACTGTTTAGGCATGAACACACGTCACCTGGTAATAAGGACATTTTCTTAACATAATGGCAGTATCTTAATCAGTTTCAGGTAAACAGTAACAATTATTAATCGTATTATTTTTTTATTATATCTTTCTCACCTTTTCCATTTCAGGTATTTATCACTGTCTTAGATTGTAGAAGGCGTGTCTAATTTTCTTACTGAACACACACATTCTGAGTTTGTGTGGTTTGTTGCTTACAGTGTCATTTAACTTGGCTCTTGAAAACTAGAAGCTAACTATAGATTTCATTATATGGAACTTAAACATTTGATTTGGCAAGAATGTTCAGCATTCTTATTTGTTTCTAGCTCCTATGACTACGTGTTTGTGGGTGACAGAATCAGCTGGTTTTACTATCAATGATGTTCTTGGACATAGCTTGGTAACTGCTGTCCCTTGAATTTGCAAAGATCTGGGTTTTTTTTTTTCCTTTCAATAGGCAGTTACACTGTGAGGTCAAATTATAGATCTGTATGAAGTTTCCTCCATAATTTCTTATAACTAGTAATTCTTTACTCCTCATTGGAGGTAGATGATGATTTCTAACAATTTTATATTTAGTTGGTATTCTTTTGTAATGAACAGCAAAACCCTGTCTCAAAAAGCAAAGCAATCGTCTGTGTTTACTAACGACATTCAACCTGGACTAAAGTTCTCCCTGAAGGCAAGGCAAAAGTTAAAGGTTTCCTTCTTTTTCTTTAATTACAAATTTTCTGAATAAGAAATTGTGAGAGTAATATATTTTTTTAGTTACATAATTCCTCCTCCTCTTCCTTTTTGTGGCTCCCCTGTTCCCCTTTCCCCAGATAAATACAGACAATTCTTACTTATTCCTTGGATTTTAATCAGTTCTAACAGCTTTGTGTTTTCTGTTTGTTTATATCAAAGCTCACATGGCTGGTGTGTGGTTGAGGGGGTCCTTTCAGCCTGGCTCTGAGTTTCTTAGAATGTATTTTTGATTTTTGAGTATTTAATTGCTTGAGGGGGGAGGGAGGGAGGGAAGGAGAGAATGGTGTGTGTGTGTGTGTGTGTGTGTGTGTGTGTGTGTGTGTGTGTACCAGATGTCCGGACACTTCTGAATGTTCCCTGTATCAAACACAGAAGAAGCTGATTTCTGAGGAAGCCCCAGTCCCTCCCAGAAAAGCTTCAATAAACCCAGCCCTGGAACCTGGAAATGCTTGCTGCTTTCAATCAACAAGCACAGGCTGCCTCACAGTATGGCAAGGAAATATACTTTGAAAAGTTATTGGTACATACTTCTATTTCAAATGATTTTGTTTGCTTTCGCTTTTGAGTCAAAGTCATGTCCCGTAGGCCAAGCAGGATTGGAACTCACTATGTCAACCAGACGGCTCTTGAACCCACATTCTTTCTGTTGCTTCAGATTCCTAAGTGCTAGCATAGCAAGTGCACACTACCATGTCACACTTTAATTTTAAATACAACACTACATATAGTTTCTGCCTAACTTAATCAATTTTTTTCTTACACTGGAAATTTTGCCTTCTGATTCGTGATGGTTTGTATATGCTTGGCCCAAGGAGTGGTACTATTAGAAGGTTTGGCCTTGTTGGAGTAGGTGTGTCACTGTGGATGTAGCCTTTAAGACCCTAATCCTAGCTGCCTGGAAGCCAGTCTTCCACTAGCAGCCTTCATATGAAGATATAGAACTCTCAGCTCTGCCTGTGCCATGCCTGCCTGGATGCTGCCCTGCTCTCACCCTGATGATAATGGACTGAACCTCTGATCCTGTAAGCCAGCCCCAACTAAATGTTGTCTTTTATAAGACTTGCCTTGGTCATGGTACCTGTTCACAGCAGTAAAACCTTAACTAAGACATGATTGTATTATTGTATTGACATTCATACTTTATGTCAACTATGAAGAAAGTTTCAATATTATGATCATTGAAATAACAAGGTAGCATTCCAATTTTTACAAGATTCTTTTTATTCCCAAAATATGTTTGACTAAGAATAGTTCCCTGTTAAAATATGTCTAAAATAATTATATTCCTCCTGTAGTTGTGATGCCTTTGATGGATTCACAGGTAGTTTGTTCTTATTAGATATTTTAGGTTGGTATATTCTCTCTTTTTTGCCAGTAGTAGCTACCATATATAGTTAAAATTCTTTTCCTGATTATCTATCTATCTATCTATCTATCTATCTATCTATCTATCTATCTATCTACTTATCTATATCCATAAATATATTTTATGTGCATTGGTGTTTTGTCTACATATATGTCTGTGTGAAGGTGTCAGATCTTGGAGTTAGAGACAGTGAGCTGCCATGTGGGTGCTGGGAACTGAATCAGGGTTCTGTGGAAGACTAGTCAGTGCTTTTAGCTGTTAAGCCCTCTCTCCAGTCCCCTTTTAACCCTCTTATATTTTATCTTTTTTGTTTGTTTGTTTGGGAGGTAGTTGTATTTAGTATTTTGTATGAAATATTTTGAAATTTATTACTAAAGATAAGGGAAAATAGTGAAACAAATTAGCCTAGAAACTAAAAATCACCCAAACACAAGGATGTCTGTGAAAAGATTCTACTTAGCAACATGTGATCTATGCAAGTAAGTGGAAATTAATAAATGGATCTGAAAGCAGAGAAGCAGGAGAGGTATGGAATGTGTCACAACTGTTACAATAACTGTAAAGTCCACTTAGACTTGTATACATCTTTTGTAAATATGAGAAAAATATAAAAACCGAGAGGTCCATTCAAAGGAAATACGAGAACATGAACTGTGTGGGGCGCTTTAGTATTTTTATTTCTTCTATTTCCCACTTTCAGGGCAATGTGATTATATTATTTTTGGCACAAAAATGTATTTCTAAAATGAAAACAAAATCTAATATCCGTTTTAAAAAAGAAAAAAGAAAAAGGCAAAACTCGGGTTGTATGATATAATCAATGGCCATTGAAGAGAATATAGTTCTCTGGCTTAAACTTCATCAGTTGGATAAATGGATGTTCAAAACAACACACACACACACACACACACACACACACACACACACACCCTTCCTAAAATATATTCACAGAATGGGTAGTTTCAGATTTAGCCTAAGCTACCTTGTAAGGTCCTGTCTTATATTTAGAGTAAGTTCATGAATTTTTGGAAAAGTACAGAGCAAGGCCAGTCAGGTTACCTGAGGATCATTTAAAAAATACCATGTGGGAAAAGCAGACTCTATCTTGTATCCTCATCACTCTGGTTTTTTCTTTTTAAAAATATGTTTTCGTCCAAGTTTTCTTAGACTAAGTTTCCATGAGACTTTGAATCAATATGGATGGATCCCTGAGCAATACATTTTGTATCTAAACACTGAGAAACACTAAAGCGACAATGATGTTTGCTGAAATTTCTAGCTGGGTTTGAATATAGAAAAACCCCTAAATCATGAAAATAAGAAGAGCCCTGCACAGGAGGACGCTCCATGGGTAGCAGAGGAGAATCTCCATCCTGCAGGATCAGGCTTCTGTGTTGGACCAGGATGGGTGAGAAGAGGGTAAGGTCAAAGATCTCTACCCTATGGATGAGAATCACTAAAACGAGTATAGGCAAAGATAAAATGATTTCATAAGGTCTATGGAGAACATATATTTGCCAAGAGATTTGGAAATCAGAATCAATAATAAAAACCGAACGAGTACAGCTTCTAATTCAAATTACTGATGTGAATAAGGAATAGAGTGTCAGTAAATTGAAGCACAAACTAACTGTTCAGCAACTGTTGTAACCTATGAGGGCTTAGCAGTGAAGCGTCAAATTCGGGCACGTTGGAGCCCCTCATAACCCAGGCCAGGAGTAAGCCATACAGACAAACAGGTGCCGGTGACCATGAACTGAAGTTCAAAGTCACAGACATGCCTAGGGAAATTCTGTTTATGTTGGATCTTGTAACTCAAGGTTGCCATTGGCAACAGAAAACCAGAGAAGGAGCAACGTGATCATCAGTGCATTTCTAGGTCAAACAGGAAATACTTGGGATATGAAATAAATAAATTAGAAGAACAAAAGACTTCTGGGTTTAAGAAGAAGGGAAAAGAAACAAAACTGACATTTCATGCCCATATTGGAGAGCGCAGTGAATTCACAAGATAAAGCCAAGTGTTTTTATCAGGGGGATGAGCACAGTCCATTTATTTTTGCCAGATTTTCCCAAGTAATTACATTTGCTATAAACAATAAAATTAATTAACTTTCGTTTCATAAGCAAACATTAGTTAGCACTAGGGCTTATTGTAAAGGGTCTACAAGGAAACCACGATTTACCTGTTGCCAGAGATTCACACAATGGATAATTCAGGGGCTAGATAAAACTCTTAACAAAACTGGTATCAAGTGTGTCCATTAGATAAAACTGACCTTGGGAAACTCATTTAATCTATTGGAGTTTCAATTGTCTTTAATTTTAATTTTATTTATTATGTTAGAACGTGTATGTATCTTATCTCTTCCACTCTGGGTTCTGGGGCTTGAACTCAGGTCACCAAGCTTGTGAAGCAATGCTTTTACTCACACATCATCTCCTGGACTCTTCAATTGTCTCAAAAATAAAAGGAGGATTACTATACTGATTTCCGCTGGGTGCTGTTAAAAAGGTTTAAATGAGACTATGTTTCGCATATTGTGATTGCTTAGTAATGAAATCAGTGTTGAATCTTATTTCTGAAAGGAGATAAAGAAGAGGGTTTGTACACAGGTGCATTTGGTACCCTGCCTGCTAAGTGGCCCCGTCTCGAGTGGCTACTTGGTCAATGAAACGTGATCATGATCCTTCCTGAATTTCACTTTTTGGTCTGGATTCTGGTTTACTGTTGATTTTGATACATTTATACATTTATCAATAAGTAACATTTTCAATGGTTTGATACCATGTGGTAGGAAGAACTCAGAATCTTTTTGAGATAAGAAAGCTTTTACATATATATATATATAAATTATATATATAAATTATATATATAAAATATATATATAAAATATTGGACAGAAGGGATGCCACAGACCAGGATAGGATGTATGGGTTGGCAATGAAGCCTAATTGTGACCTTAAAGTGACACAGGAAATATTCTTTTGAGTATTTTAGAGTTAAAATTTGGGTCTCACAGTACCTGTTGTCATTATTATATCCAGGGGTGGAATCTCACAGTGTGCTTCCTTTTCTGTAGAACAAATAATACATGGCATTTCCTAGACTGACAGTTCTCTAGCTTAAATTCCCTTTTTAGTGCTCCACCTAAAGGCATGCTATGTGTATACAAATAGCTGATTTTTAGGCTTTGAGTATGCTGTAACATATAAATATGCAACCTTGGTCTTTTTCCTTCATACAGAATCAGCTATAGATCACTAATGAGCTGTACATATTCTGTAGTTGAGGCTGAATCTTTTTTTAAAAAAATAATATTATGTAAAAAGAGACTGTCAGCAAGCTTTAGCGCTTCCCTAAAATTAATGTAGAAATACAAGAACTAGGGTTTGTTAGGTTTGGGCTAAGAAGCACTAGGTCTATGATGGGTGGTGAAAAATTGCATTTCTGACCAGCTCTCAGATGATGCAGATGCTGCTGGTCTGATGATACTTTGTGTAATCCCAGTTTTGACAGTAGTGTTCAGGCCCTTTTCTCCTGCTGAATTCTCTCCCTCTTCCACACTATTGCTGGAATATGTAAATAAATAAGTAATGTGTACACACACACACGCACACACACACAATCAGAAAGACTTCTTTCTGTTAAATCTCTCCATTATAGACCTCTGGACCTTAGGGTGGCTTTCAGAGTGTTCACTGGAAACGCAGGGTAGGGGGCAGAATAGAGGATGCTAAATGCACAAGAAGGAAATATGAGGATCTAAGGATAAGGTAGACAGAACACCAAGCTGATCTAGGTATTAAGTGACTCAAATAAAGAAATCAGAACATGGACATCATGTGATATTTTTTCCAGTGCAGTCCCTAACCTGCCTTTGCATCCTGACATAGCTCCTATGTGTACACTCCTCTTTAAGTAACAGAAAATTTACTCTTCATCTGATGAAAAGCACAAGCGAGTTCTGGTTCCTTTTCCTCTTACTTCTGCCTCCCTCCCTTCTTCACTGCCCCCATCTGAACACACCCTTCCTTAGACAGTACTCTCACTATTTTTTTTTTAAACACAGCCCATACTTTAGACTTCTGAGCTTTGATATGCCTTTCAAATTTTCTTTTGCACTTATCTCACAGGCACCTAGAGATTACTGTAGAAACCTTGGAAAGGAATGTTAGCAATTATGCAGTCAAATCCTACAACATTTCAAAGCCTTGGAAAGGGACTTTTGCAATTATATAGTCAAACCCTTTCCTTTTACTAAGTGTAAACCTGTGGCCCAGAGTAGTTAGTGGTTTCTAAGAATATAGGGCTCACTGATGGCAAGGGAGCACCACAATCCAGTCAGTTCTCTTCTGTGCCAGACAGACTGGATGACTGGCTAGGGTATTTTCACTCATCGTTGTTTTTATAACCTTTGACTATAGCTAAGTTCCTCATATTAAAGGCAAAGTATATATTTTTGCATGTCTTTCAATATGAAGGCTATGTGGTTTGTTTAAACCAATCATATGTTATCAGTTATGGTCTAAGCAAAGACATGGAGAAAGTCTCATTTAGCTTTTATTATAGCTCTTTTGCCATACCCTCGTATACGGTAAAAGGTGAGACACAGCCTAGATTGACTGACTGTTCAACTTCAAACAGACATCCAGATGTGCAAAGCAAATCCACTCAAAGGCCATGGAGACACCTACCTGACCTGTAATGAACTGAGCTAGCTAAGCTCAGTCACAAGAAGCTAACTCTTACAAAGTTGTGAGTTAAATGACTGTCATTGAATACTAGACAGATTGGTATCTTCGTGACTTTTCTCAAAAGCTCTATAGTTGTGACGTAGAATGAGTTGTAGAATATATATATATATATATATATATATATATATATATATATATATATACCACATACCCAAACCTGTGCACACTTGCATATGTGCGTACACACACACACACACATGGCAAGCACTATATATATATATATACACACACACACACACACACACACACACACACACACACACANACACACACACACACACACACACACACACACACACACACACATATATATGTCATTCAACATCTAGGAGTAACCTCTACTACAATATAAGGTAGTGGTGGAGAACTCAGCAAACTACTTCATCTCAACTTGGGATCTCTTCCAGGTTCCAGGCCTTGGGAGTTTTGTTTTGGCTCTAGGATACTATTCGTTTACAGGGCCCTGTTATTGAGGCCTGGGAGTTTTCGTTTTTTTCAGTGGGTGCTTTCTTTAGACTTAACTGTCATCGATTAGAGCTAAGAATAAACATGATTATGAGTAAGAAAGATAATTTCGATTCTGCTAAACACTCCAGAGATGACCTTGTTTAATGGGACATTATGATTTTACCTGAAATGCCAAAGCTCCCGTCTATATCTTTGAAGACTTATGCTTGGGTCTAAGGTAGCTTAAGAGAATTAATTTGTAATCTGGAGGTAAAATAAAATTTCAGTACATTATTATAAAAAAACCCTGTCATTCATGAAATGAAGGAACAGAAGCTCTGGCCTAAGTGACTTAGAAAAGAATCACAGTGTAAACCTAACTAAACTCTTGTCTTCTGATCTGGGCTGCAGGCCTGCTGTTCCTGATGAAGCCCTTACTACAGACCCTGGGAACTATGTGCCAAGGGAAGACTAGCAAATCACTTCAGTATGCTTTCATTGAGTGTCTAGGATTTCAAAATTGGGAAATATTTCACTGAAAAGCAATTCTAGGGGAGGAGGAGGGGATATTCTTCCTGACACTGGCCTTGTAACACAGAGTAGGATTTTGTGGAAAATAATGACTCCTAACCATGTGCCATCAGCCCTGTCTATTTCTAATCCTTTCCTGGGCATTTCAGTGTCTGTCTTGTTTAGAAGATGCTGGCTTTCCACTCCCCCTGCATACTTCTTCAGTTTTTAGAACCTGATTATTTGCTGGGCTGGCTGTTCTTCTGCTTGGCATTATGAGTCTAATTTAATTTGACTATTTCTATAAAGAGCCAGAGACTGTAAGAAAGGGCAAGCAAATGGAAAATTGCAATAAGAAAAAAAAACATAGTTGAAAAGGAAAAGTATTTCAAACTATAAACAATCTGGCAAACTGCTAATAAACAAGAAAACACAGACCCGGAAAAAGAATTATAGTAATATAATGATAGCAATAATTACAATTCATCAAGTGCTTACTGTTCTCAGAGCTTTTCATGGAGAACAACATACTAACTTCAGCGTGACTGAACTGAGGTATCACTGGAGTCTGAGAAATAACATGAAGTCGTGAATTAGATTTTGGACAAAGTAGCAAGAGATAGAAGCTGTTTGATCTGTGGAGAAATGGTGTTGTATTTCTTGATTGAAATATTAAAAATGACCATGAAAGAGGCAGAGAGCTTTTTAGACGATAGACTTTTATGATTTTTTTCCCCAATCCTTAGTGCCATTTCACTAAGAAACCTTGAATCCAATCAGGAGCTTCCTTTTGCATGTGACTCTAGTCCCATCCCATGAATAGTTTGAACCCTTATAAATGCACCTTTTGAAAAAGAAAAAAAAAAAAAAAAGGACCACAAACTCCATGCATGTAACTTAATGCATACAACCTTAAGATGCTGTATTCTCTACAAATAAAGACACGCCCCCCCAAATTAAAACTGGAATTTTGACATTTACCAAAGTCATATGAAAGGATGACTACTAGTTGTTGTCACTAGTTTGTAACACCTCATTTACCTAACTATGAGGAGCAAGAACATGTTTACAAATCATGACTTATACAATCGAGAGGGACAGGAAGAGAGAAAATGCAGAGGAAACCCACTCTTTAAACACACAAACTCTGCGATGATCTTAGAAAGTTGGAAGGACTAAAACAGGGATCAGAGGCTAACTCTAGATTGAGCAGTTATTGCTTTTCTACCAAGAGGAAGGATTAAATTCACTCTCTGAATTTAATTCCTACATGGATCAACATTCAGAGCAAGTCTCTGCTATACACAGTGAAGGCAGCTAGTTCGAAAAGGCTGAGTCTCAGTGGAACATCCCCAGTGAGTCTTGGGTTCTATGAAGGCTTTTCACAGAGAAGGAACCTGCCCTCCTGTGGCTCCCAGCTCAAGCAAGAGTCTCTCCATCTATGCATGCCTTGATGCTGGCTCCTTTTAAGACCCAGGCAGCATGGTAAGAGCCCAACCTCAGCCCCAAGCCTTGTCTTGACTGGGCTTGAGCATTTAGAAAACAAGAGGCAGAGGCTCTGTCACATGTCCTAGGATGAACTCGGATTGTCCCCAAGGAGTGTTCTCTTGATCACCTAAAATTAGTTTTGGTTTTTCTTTTTCCTAAGTGTATATTTCAAGAGTGGTAAGCTGTCCTAGGGTTTTATCCAGATAATTGATTTTGGTGCTTAGGGAGCGAGTGTGTCCTAATTATATATAGTCACTCCTAAGCATGATGTTTATATCTCCTGCTTAAATTGCTGGGGTTTAGGGTTGACCATTTCCAAGTTGATTTGAAAGGGAGCTGGATACTGTTTTCCTAGGCACTTGAAGGACTCTGACTGCCAGGGGCCTAAAATCTCCACCTAAGGTGAATTCAGAAATGATGATAGGATTTCTCAGGGATAGCAAGCTGAAACCAAGTCAACATGAAGGTCTGTGAGTGAGGCAGGGATAAGTGGGAATTGTGGTGAACACAGAAGACATGTCTGGGTAGCCAATGGGAGTTACCTGGTCTTCTTGACTGGATTATAGTCGAGTGAAATACAAGCCCAAGAGTGGCTTATTTGATTTTTGTTTTCAAAAGAAAATACTGAATTTTGTATTAATTCTGATTTTTCAGCTTTGGTCTCCAAATTAAAAATTCATAAAACATGAGGCAGGTCAATATACAACTTGTAGAGAATCTGAGTCATGTACTGTGTGTGTCTGTCTATGAAGCTGAAAGATGGCTATCTCACTCAGTAGGGCCTCTCCATTCAGTGATGGGCCTCTATTAAAATTTGTACCATTCTTCTTTGGTATCTGCTACATCTAGCTGGAATTGCCTAACCCAGGAACATGCTTACAATTCTAATTAGAAGTTTATTGAGATGTACAGAGTTGGGGTCTGGCTAATCTCACTGTTTAAAGATTTTTTTTTATTATTAATTTTCAAATTTTTATAATAACATTTATTGACTATAGTAACTCAGATACATAAAGACAGATGTTCTAATGTTCACTCTTATTTGTGGTTCCCAGCGCTAATCTTCAGATATGAGTGCAAATCTGAAGTAGCTGCAGACACCAGGAGAGCAGAGAGAGATGGTGAGGATGGAGGGAGAGAGCAAAAGCTTGAGAGAAAGGAAGAGCAGGTTGTGGACCCGATGGAGAGGGAGAAGGAAACAAGAGAGGGTTCAACTGGGGAGAGAGAAGGGATAAAATTTACTGAAAGGGGAAGGGAAAATTAATACTGAAGATGTTTGAAAAGGCCATAGAAAATGTTTTATTTTGTCTTTACCTAAAATTCCATATTATATATAAGTACACACACACACACACACACACACACACACACTGTTATGCCACTAGGGATTTTCTTCTCATGAGAGTAAGAATAAGTCTTTCTATGAGAGATTTCAGTACTAGACATGAGAAACTTCCTCTTGAGCTTTGGTCAGAGAAGTCTAAGACATCTCCTCACTGAGCAATATGGACAATTGGTGTTGATTTTGTTAACGTATCAGGATTTGAAGTTATGTCCCTATCAAGGACACCACACACTTGGAATATTGGACCGGCAGGATGTGAGATGGATCTCACCTGAAAGCCTCCTTCCTGTGGTCTCGCATTCATAGTACAGAAGGTGCTATGCAAGCTGCCAATGGAGAAAAACTGCCAAAACTTATTATACCTAGCTGTGATATCTACATGACACAATAATAATCATTATGGCAATATACCCTGAAGGTATTCTAGTGGCAATTATATCTTGGAAGTAGCCAATAACTGTCTAGTAGAATTAAGACCTGCTCAACAAGAGAGAATTCAGGCCCGATAATGTAAACCTAGCCAACTACCCATGACTGATGAAGCCAACTACCCATGACTGTTGTCACTTTCCTAAGCTAATATAGCTTTTAACTGTAACCTAAATAGTCATCCTTATACAGCCCAGGTAAGTGTAGCTCTCACCTCTCATCAATGAAATGAAGCTTTTTTTTTTTTTTTTTTTTTTTTAATTAGGAAACACAAAAAAAGAGGTCAGAAGACCAAGGCATATACTGAGAGACAGTGCCTTCTCTATAGAACAGGGAAGCTGCACCTATAAAATATTAACAATATGTTAGTTAAAACAAAACCTGAGCAATGACAACACTAGTAGACAGGCCAACATGGATGGTGGAACTCTCACAAAGCCCCATCACTAAATGAAGGATTATGGGCAGTTAATTATTGCTGAAAGAGGGAGAATCGGTCTTCTCTGGGGATGAGACCATGGTAGGTTATCCAATACCAAATGGTCTGCCCTAAATACCTATGAGTAACACTAAATGGACTTAGCATGTTTTGTTAATATATTTACATATACACAGTCATATAACTATGATAATTAAAAAAACAATAGAGAAAGTACACAAAAGTAGAAACTTGGCTTGGAGGTAGAGGAAGGGAAACAAAGGGAGTAGGAAGCCAGACATGATAATGGTTTATTTAAAAGGATTAGAGTATATTAATTGTTTTTAAAAAGGCACATAGGACACCATGATGTTTTAATAGTTTGCCAATGTGGCTCTATCATGTGACCCACAGCATGAAAGGAACCTTATACTCGGAACCACAAGGTAGAAAGAAGATGGCCAACTGGGACCACTCATGCATGACTGTTCTATTTTATGAAGCCAGTTCTGGCACTGTTTGTCATAGCAACTAGTAGTCTATGGATACATTCTTACACACACAATTTAAATTGTCCAATTTACATTGGAATTAATGAAATGATGAATATGCACCAAGGTATTATAAATGTTTCTCCTCTTCATGATTCACACTTATTGGCCAATCTTTATAACATAGGGATAGACTCTTAAAGTTGCTGTAGGCCTTTTTGCTTTTTCTGAATTTAACGTAGAAATTAGAGAATAATGCCAACTGTAAATTTTGAATACTTTAAAGCTACTCCATAGCTATAAGAAAGAGCTGGTGTTATGAAACCCAGGGACATTATTACTTGACATCAATCTTTATCATTTTTTCTTTTACAAGGAAACTATAGAAATGGGAAAAATTGCCCCTTTCTTCCATCAGTGGCTAAAATATATAGCATCTATGGTTTATGGCTGTAGTGAAGCTAATTTCATAACCACAGGTCAGGTTACTTCAGTTCAGTTCTATTGTAAATCAATTTTAAAACACCAGTCCTTTCTTTTTTTCTGCTTAAGTAACAAGGCAGAGATAAAAAGCAAAAGCTTACTGTTTGGCAATGACCTTATTAAGTGTCCATATCCTGGAGAGGTCTCAAAAATTGGGGGGAGGGAGGGTCTTCTATAAATTATTCAACTCAGAGGATTAAAATCCTTTCTGAGGAATCCTGGTTTTAAGCATGGTAAATAACAGCACAAGAAAGCTATGATTCATCCTACCGGTGACAGGAAAGTCTACTGGGTTCCGCTAAACCTGTCCTGTATTCACGTAATCACAGCAGCGGGACAGCCAACATAGTTTCACATTATATATAGCATGTGCTTGGAAGTGGACAGTAAGCCCTGACCTGTGGTTCATTTTCTGCTTACACTAATGCCTATTTTTTTTCCTTCACTACCTAATACAATTCCTGATTAGCTCATACAGCCAGATTTAAAAAGTGTACTTCTTTTTACCTGGCACTGTGACACAAGGTAGTCATAGGGACAGGAAGAAGAAACAGCCTTGATTTTACAGACTCCACAAATTAGTGAGAAAATATCATATCCAAAACAATAGTGTGGTATACTGACAAGTGCCATTCCAAGATGTACACACAGGCAAGGACGCAATGAACAATCACCCGTCCATGCCATTACAAGGAAGGAATTTCTCAAGGCCACAGTAATGGTTATCATGGAATGCTGGTTCCCTTACATATTTTCTAAATAACAGCCACTTAAGTTCAATGCAAGCCCATTGGTTCACTTCCATTGTCCTTCTGTTGCATTCTAAAATGACCATGAGAGGAAGAGTGGCCAGAGTGGGGTGAAGCATAGTAAGACATTCCCGTAATCCCTGGGACTCAGGGGAAGGAGGCAGGAGGGTGAGCGGACCAGTCAGGGATATGCAGTGAGATCTATTGTCTCAACAACCCACAAAAAGTCAAGAAATCTAAACAGGTTTTGAAAAACCTGAATATGTTGTCTAATTTTATGCTAATTAATATAAAACATCCTGGGTAAAAATATCCCATGATAAAGCAGAGACTAATAACCTAATCAATCATAAAAACTATCATGCATAATTGGTTACATCATACATAAATGCCACTCAGAAGATGAAGCAACATAATTCTTATAAATGTAAGTCCTCCTTATGAGTCACTCTTTCAACACATGCTCATGATGAATGAGTATAAATGTGACATAAGTTTTACAGGTGGCACAGGCCTTTACTGTCAGCCCCTTGAGAGGCTGAAGCCAGAGAATCACAAGTTCAAGGCCAGCCCAGGCAACTTCACAAGACTGTCTCAAAATGGAAAAGAGAAGCGGGCTGAGGACAAGCTTACAGCAGAATGCTTGTCTAGCATGCGTGAGGTCCTGGTTCCAATTCCCAGTGTCTCCAAAAAGAAAAGAAATATGACAGACTTCTCAGCTGCCGTGAAAAAGTTTCAACTTTTACATTGCCTGCCTTCTTGAGAGGTGGGAAAGTTTCCCTGCTTCAAAGCCTCCTCGGTTTCACTATCAGAGGAAGGCAACGCACATCTGGTGACACAATGAAAACACAGCACAGAAATGTGTTGGGATAGATCAGACAAGATGTGTGAGGTCTAACAGGCTCGAAGGTGATCAAGGTCACCACAAATCTTGTTAGAAATGCAAATTCTTGGGCTGATTGTATATGTAGAAAAGCTAGGGATGGGACCCCACTTATCTGTATTTTATTAGTTGTTTCTGCTGATGCCAAAATATTAGAGAGTTTTGGTTAGAACATGAAGAAGACCTGCAGGAGTCTATTTGCAGAGAACACAAAGTAAGTCACTAACTGAGCTTTTAGTGTGAATGTGTTGGCTAGCACATTCTGGGTGGAAATTTGCAAGTTTCTTTTGGCCCTGGTGTACACTAGTTCCTAATGCATGTTGGTGAGATCTGAATTTAATAGAAAGTATTTGAGAGAGCCTTCTTAAATTTTCCAATGACTTCATCTACTTTGAAAAAAAAAATACCTCGTAGATTTGCATGGGTTCGAAACACTTCACCGTCAACCAATATTCAATTAAATCTAAGTTTGAGTATATCTTGTCCCCAACCTTATGTAGAGACCCTGACCTCAGTGGTCACATATAAAATATAACAGAAGTCTAAGATGTTGAGAAATACTTTCCATAGAGAAAGTAAGTGAATACACAAGAGAACTGATGGGCTATGGTTGGAACACGACCAGTACGTGCCAACACAAACTCTTCCCCATATAGTCCTCAAGCAATATATGGAATAGACAGATACAGGAAAATTCCAATCGGTCCCAGGGCCAAATGTTCCCTAACATTTCAAGTCAAAAGAAAAATTGTCAAGAAAGATTATGCTCTGTTTTTATATAAATAAGGCCTTGTGCTACATACCAGCATGTTCAAAAGCAGTGTGTCCCACCAAAACAAGACCAAAGTTTCGTACAAGTAATTTGTTACTGCACTGATTAATAGCTTATGCTGTTCAAAACAAAACAAAACAAAACAAAACAAAACAAAAAACAAAAAACCCAGATTTCACACTAAACAACAATCAAAAACTGATGCTGGGGACATAATGTATACTTAAAAGGCTTTTATTTTAAGATATCTAACTGTTACAGTCATATTTTCAACATTTTCCATCTTCATCAAATGAAACATTCATTTTTCATTTTTCTTTTTAGCTGCCTTTTAACCAAATATTTTGTCTCAAGACAAGGACCTACTGCATAAATAAATGAAGTAGCCCTTGTTCTTGTTTTTAAAAGCTTGAGTATATTACATCCTTGTTAACATCCTCTCTTCCTTGGTCACATACCGTTCATACCAATGCACATATTAAACTTGTTTAATTTAATTCTTATGAGCCTAAAGTATCAACATTTTCAAGTCAAAATGCTAATAAAGACATAAGCCCTGATTTAAAATGAAGCCCTTTGAATTTTAGTCAGAAAAAGAACTAATTTGATGTTCTCTTCCCTTTATTGGTGGAAGCTACTCCACAAAGTAAAAGTACGAGGAAAGCAAACGGATATAGATTATTTTGGTAGGAAAGTTATTAGCAAGATGTAATTCGGCGTGTCTTTTCCCTTCCCTCTCCAATTCCTGTTGCTTCCTAGGTTTTACCACCTCCTAGTAGGTAATTACTCAGCTGACTTACCTGCCATCCATGAGAATAATTAAGTTTCTCTAAGAGACGGAGAGAGGCTTTATCAGAATAAAAGCGTCTTCAACAAGAAATATCCAAACAGCATCTCACGGTTGGGAAGACAATTTTTTAAAATATCCAAAACTAAACCATCAGGAAGTCATGTGCTTATGAAAAAGTTTAGACACAAAAGTTTGAACAGGGTTGTTAAGTTTTATTAACATGGGCCTGAAGGGTTAAGTGAAAAGAGTACCCTTGTCAACTGCTTCCTATTGAAAGAATATTCAGGTGTGTGTGTGTGTGTGTGTGTGTGTGTGTGTGTGTGTGTGTGTGTGTGTGTGTGTAGATGAATTATAACCCTACAGTGAGCAAGGTGCCCCCAAAATGATGAATTTAGTGTTGGGTGAACTGACTGAAATATGCCCTTCTTTCCCAGGAGAATCTGTGGGGACGATGGGCTAGTCAATAAAGAACAGATTGGCTGCCACCTTTGTGACTTTTTAGGCATAAGTGGTCTTGCCTTAGTGACAATCTGAGACACTGGGTTATGTCTCAGAAAGGGAACACAGTAGCAGGTTAAAGAGGAATTCTTACTAGCTATGCCTCTGTTGCCCTAGTTTTTCTGACACTCTAATTTCCAGACCATACTACCCTAACACTGGGAATTGGGAAAAACAGAGTGGGTTTTTTGCTTACTAAAGTCCCCCTTAAAATAAGGTCTTATTCCATATCAGAGGTTAGGCGTTCACTCTCCCCACCCCCACCCCTGTTTGAGGGATGGGGGCACCCACCCAGCTCCAAAATTTTAACCAGAATTGCTCCTGTCTAAAGGAAATTCAGGGGCAACAAGTGGAACAGAGACTGAAGGAAAGGCCATCCAGGTGCTGCCCCACCTGGGGATCCATCCCACATGCAGACACCAAACCCAGACAATACTGCTGATGCCAAGAAGTGCTTACTGACAGGATCCTGACAGCTGTCTCCTGAGAGGTTCTGTCAGATCCTGACCAATACGGATGCTCACAGCCAATCATTGGACTGAACACAGGGACCCCAATGAACGAATTAGGGGAAGGACTGAAGGAACTGAAGGGGCCTTATCTGGCATCAATGGGAGGGGAGGCCCTCGTTCCCATGAAGGTTTGATGCCCCAGTGTAGAGGAATGCTAGGGCAGTGAGGCAGGAATGGTTGGTTGGGTGGGGGAGGATCCTCATAGAAGCAGGGTAATGGGGAATGGTATAGGGGATAACATTTGAAATGTAAATAAATAAAATATCCAATTGAAAAAATAAGGTATTATTTTTAAAACCTACTATTCATTAGGATATGTTTATTTGATCACTTGTTAAGTAACCTCTTCCTGACATGTAAGGTGTACACACACTATTTGTACTACCGTAATAGTTTCAGGCCATGATATTGACAAGAAACCCTGTGGAGTCTACACTAAAATGCCTGAGCATATCATCTAGGGATTCTAGTGAACCACATAGCCCTGGACATCTACACTGCAGACAGCCTAAATTATGCCAAGGACCCACAGCTCTCAGTGGGACTTGTACAGCCTTCTACTATCCAGCTTCACATGCTCTCTGCATCACTCTAGCGAGGGCTACCCTTGATCTGTCACATTCACTTCAAATTTTCCATTTCTACACAACATCAGGGTCTGATGCCCAGAACAAATGCTCTTTCCAATTATTCTCGTGACTTGTCAGAGCCATTCAACTCTGAGACTCAGTTACTTAGACACTATTACCAAGTACAAGCACATATGAAAATATTTTATAATGAGCACAGAAAAACATTACTATAATCGCCTGCATATAAGAGCAGGCAATGGAGGATGTGCCTGTGTTTACTGGTGGGATTTAGACATGAGGATTATAGGTATGGCTGGACTGAATTTACAAGAGGGCTCAAAAGACAGTTCAAAAATAGGAAACATAAAAGCGATGCCTTAAAGCTGCTTAAAAACACATTTGAGAAAGCAGACTACTAAGGACTTTCTTAAGACTTTTTTACAGGCAAGAAAAAAGAATTATATGATTCCAGTCAATAAGGAGCCAAAAATTGCTCTTGAAAGGGCTGTGTTAAGCTTTGGCCCTTAATTTGATGCTACTGGGAAGCTCTGGAGACCTTAGGAGTTCCATGGAGGCCATAGGTCAAGACACTTTTGAAAGCCCTAGGTCACAGAGGGACCCACTCCACCCCTTCTTTACTCTCTCTTAGGTCATTGCGAGACCAGACCACTCTCTCATTCTCTCTTTTCCCATATGCTACCATAAGGTAAGGAGGCCTTCTTGCCTGTCATTTTGACTATGATGTACTGTGCCATCACAGGCCTGAGGCAATGAGCTCAACTGGTCATAGATGAAAAATTTGAAAACTGTGAGCCAAATTTAGCTGAGCTTTTATGAGGCAGTGTCTCAGGTATTTGATGCAGTAACAGAAATCCAAGTAACAATAGCCAAGGCAATGCTAAAGAAGAACTGTGGAATCTGCCTGCCAGGTTGTGTTGTGGAGTTAAGAATAGACAAGAGTTTGGTATAATACAAATATAGATGACTTTACTCCAGGAACAGCACGGGAATCACAGACACTGACACATGATTGATGGAACACTGTCATATAATCATGAGACCATGGCTAAGTGACAAGGAAAAGATAGATTATACTTAAGATAGATCATAATTACAAAGGTGATTACCATAGGGATAAATCAGACATTAGTTCCTCATGCACTACGCATAATTTTAGATACTTTCATGATTTAAATTCCAACCCAAAACTTGGGATGTTTTACATGATATGTTAGTACATTTCAATCTTTGCTTTGAGATGCCTCAGTACAGTTAAATTAGGGGAGCTTATTAACTTTACGCAACTTTAATCTTCAGTAACATGAGAAACAATGTGTAAATGGGACAGAGATGTTAGCAATGAACACATGCGACAAGAGCGGCTTTGGGCTCTGTAAAGAATGATTACAAGCAACAAGGCAACCTAGCAAAGGTGTGTGCATGGGAAGGGATACATTTAGCCAGAACCAAACCAGTAGTAAATGAAAAAAAAAAAAAAAAACATTGTCTTCATTGATCAGGGAAAGGCAAATGAAAACCACAAAGAGAAAACTAATAATAAAAAAATAGAAAAATAAGAAGTGCCATTTAAAAAGCAGCCACGGCAAGTGTTAACTCAGCAGGGTTTCCCACACAGCAGTCAAGGAAACGCAATGTGTTCAAGGTACTTTGGAAGATGGTTCAGTCTCATCTTTAAACCTGAAGAGCCCATGCCCAAAGTCACAGCAATGATATCCTAGGTACAGCTCATGCATGGTATATACCTAAGGAGATACCATATGTCTTAGTTAGGGTTTTATTACTATGAAAAGACACCATGACCAAGGCAACTCTTATAAAGGAAACCATTTAACTGGGGTGGCTGACAGTTTCAAAGATTTAGTCCATTATCATGGTGGAGAGCATGGCAGCATTTAGGCAAACACAGCGCTGGAGAAGGAGCTAAGAGTACTACATCATGATCTGAAGTCGGAAGGAGATTGCCTGCCGTAATGTACTGGGGGTAGCTTGAGCATAGAAGACCTCAAAGCCCATCCCCGCAATGACACACTTCCTCCAACAAGGCCATGCTTATTCCAACAAGGCCACACCTCCTAACAGTGCCACTCTCTATGGGCCAGCATTCAAACAACTGAGTCTATGGGGGCTATACCTATTCAAACTATCACAGTGTACATGAATAATAATAACAACAGATCTTCTTATTATAGCAAGCTCCTGAAAATCACTAAAACACCCACCCACAGAGAAGGGATACGTAACTATAATGTGATCATGACAAAGAAAGTTGTATGGATGTGAAAACAACTAGAACCACATATTTAACAGGTACAAGTAGACTATACTTATTAAAACTTTCTTATATACATAGAAAAAGGTATGTTTGTCATAAGTAAGAGTGATTGATGTATAAAACACCACTGTCTGTTAATCCTATCTGTGATGCTTTGGATACTACATTAGTAACACTGCTTAGTCCTGAGACCTGTTCAAGAGACCTCAAGTTCTTCCCCATTCTCCTGGATCTTTGACAACATTTGAATAGATGTGGACTTGTTTGACACTGGTGAGAGACTATTTAAAAAAACTAAACAAAATAAACAAAACAAAACCAAGCTGTCGCAAAGGCCATTTTGGAGCCTTGTACAGCCTGCTATCATAGGAAGGAGGGGCCAGGCTATATACACCAACAAGAAGCCCTAAGACCAGATTTTCCTATATCACCAACTCATGAAAAACAGTGTACATTTCTTACTTTATGCCATTGTTTGAAATGCTATTTGTTATTTAGCAACAACAACTAACAGATGCAGCATCTCCACGGACCACAAGTGTTGTTTGACAAGTGAACATACCCATTTAATCAGCACCCCCATACCAAGAAAGGAAACATCATATCAACAGTGTAATACTGTAATTGGGTCCTATCACTCAGTATTTCACTGGCCGGGCTGCCACATTTTGTCGTGTGCCACAATGACTTATACATTCTTATTGGTAGACTAGATTCAATCTTATGAACCGGTCACATTTTATCTCAGCCTGGAACAGGTGATAGCCATTGTGCTAGGCCTAGTTTAATAGTTTGGGGCTATTGTACCTACTGCAATTCCAAAAGCTCTAGAGTGTCTTTGAAGAGTATATGTGCATATTTCAAAGTGAAAATTGTGCAAAGGTTATATATAATATCTATCAGTATACTTTATTATACATTATCATACTTTAGTACAGTACTTCTAATGTTACAGGATTCCACTTGATTCAACTGAAGCAACACACACACACACACACACACACACACACACACACATCCTAAAACTCAATATCCCAAACTATATAATGTTATAGAAAGACATGTACATGTGATTCAGAAAACCTATATGACTTAAAAAGTATAGGAATTGTATAAACAAGATTTGAATTCCTGGTAACCTTGGAGGGTTGAAAGTAGAAAAAGACAGAAAGGAGAAGGAGAGAGGGAGGGGAGAGAGAGAGAGAGAGAGAGAGAGAGAGAGAGAGAGAGAGAGAGAGAGAGAGAGATTTGGATTGTAAATTTTTATAGGAAAACAATATATTAGAAATATACTAATAGGATCTTTCATGAGACAACAAGAAGTGAAAGTTGTAAACAATGAATTTTTCCAATTCTTAAAATGTAGTGTCAGGCTACGTACTATGTGAAGTACAAGTTAGAGCTGGGTGCGGTGGAGCAGGCCTATCACCTGACCTCAGGAGGTTGGGGTGGAGAATGAGGGAGGAGGAAGGAAGGTCACCCTCAGTTCCATGGAGAGTTTGAAGTCAGTCTGAGCGACATGTGGGCAGGAGATGGCCTCCAAAAGAAAACCAAAGAAGTAGAAAAATAGTGAATTTTGAAAAGTCACTAGTCCATGTGGCCGATTTTACACTTGCCAGTAATGTGATTCCTTGCATGATTTTCCTGGGACCTCGGGGGGGGTGGTGGTGGAGGTGGTCATTTGGGGTAGGGTCTACTGCAGCTAAGTAAACTTGACCTTGGAGACTTACACCTCCAGCTGGTGCCAAGAGAGAACAAAAAAATAAGGATGAAAATGCTGGCCTCTTTTTCTTATTTCTTCTCCCTTACTAACAACATTGTTCAAAATACAGTCTCAACTCCATTTCTCTGGTGAGACATCTTAGAATGGGGGTGGGGGTGAGTGGAAGAGAACCTGTCTCCCAACATCTTAACTCCATTTTGTGATTTTTGAGCCACCACTCCAACCTTAGGCTCACAAACATTAAAAAGGGATTCCTGTATCAATTCTACACTAGGTCACATCCCTTATTAATCAGGTGTTTTCGCTACCTCCAACAAACTCTAAATGCACTGAGCACACATCATTTCAAATTTTCCCTATCCCTGTTATGTTATTTAAACTTTTCCTACATATCAATTAGTTGGAAATAATAAGTCTTTAGGCTATCCATTAATTGCTGCGCTGTAGACATGATCTGTATTTAAAATTATGCGAGGAAAATTAAGGTGAAGCACGAAGGAGTCTTGTCTAATGGCGAAGGCTTCCTAGCCCTTCAGAGCAGCGAAGTGGGAGATACTGGGGGTGGGGTGGGGCTCCCCTCCTGCTTTGTCCAGCTGTGTAGGCTCCTCTTCCTGGCTTTCAGTTTTTCATTTTGAATACTTACTGTATTTGGTCATGCTGCAGCAGAAGAAAATGATTGTCTGCCAAAGACTCATTTCTAGTGGAAATTTATTATAAATAGTTTAAAGGCAACGAGGCTTCATAATGAATTTCCCCTTTTCTCCTCCCTCTCCCAAACTCTGGTCTGGAATCTTTCTGTAATCTTGGTTAAGTCTTGGGGAGGCTGGAAGGGGCTGAGCCATGGTAGGGCAGGGCAGAGAGAAGAGGTGTTACCAAGAGCCACCTCACCCACCAGTACTTTTATTTCAGTAAACGCTGCAGTTTTACTGGAAGATTCCTTGAGGGAAGAAGTCAGGGAGCCCCCGCAGCTGGCACAGGGCCACTGGAGCTGTGACAGTTTTAAAAGAATCTTTGCCTTTCTAATCACCAAGTCTCTTGCTGTGCGGAGAAGAGCCCCACCCCTTAGATCTAGCTGATCTAGTCGCTGGCCAGTGAGTGCCAATGAGGACTGCGGATTGGGGATTGGAAAACCTGGGAAGTGAAAGGGAGAATGGGAAGAGTGTTCGGGAGCGGGCCTTTTTCACAACTCGCCCTGTCCCGGGAAGTTCAAGTTCAAACGTGTTGATTTTGCATTTGCATGCTCATCCGCTCTTGTTTTCTTTTTCTCTCAGGCTTCTTGTTTTGGCCTCCCCATGATTAATCATTTTGACGGTGGATCCTGAAAAGCCTGGCATCGTGGGGTCATGCTTGCCCTCTAGTGGTGAAATAATGTATTGAAATGTTTCTCATGCATTGTACTCCTGGCCAATCCATGTTTAGAGTTCAGTCAGAGAAACAGGCTTTATCTTTCCTCTTGCATACACTGTTTTTGAAAATCCTTACTATGCATATGTTTTCATAGTTTCTCAAGTTGGAGTTGCTCTTTGGGTCCTTCCTATCCCTTCTTATTGGAAACAAGGTCTCACTATGTTGGGCAGGCCGATCTTAAACGCTGGATTTGAGAGATCTTCCCTGGTTCAGCATCTCCAGCCTCAGAGTCCTGAGCTACTTCCTGGGAGAGATGTTAACAAGTGTCTACTCGCTTCACACAGGACACTAACACACCAAAGGAATGATTCTACCTAAGTCCTGCTTGGTGAGCCAATGAGTTCCTGGAGGTTACTCTTTAGGACTGTGGGCAAAGGCCTTTTTACAAGAAGATGCACAGCTCACATGCATCACTGAAAACCCCACACCAGCACAGGTGTCAAGGTAGTGCCTTATGGACTACTCCTTCCAAAACAGTTCATCTACTGTGTATTTTAGCTCTCACCTAAGACCACACAACTGGTGACAGCAGGAGTTAACAGGTAGAGTTACAGGTAAGGGTCTTATGGGACACCTCTGCAGCTTTCTCGGCTAGAGAGTATCAACAACTCCACTACCATTACTACAGACATAGCCACCCTGCATTGTTTGGCTTACTTTATTGCCCTGACTGCGGCTGAACATTCTATACTTCTGCTCAATTATGGCTCCTGGCCATATTGGGCTGGGGGAAACCACTCACTAAATAGTTTTTAATCCAGGTTACGACATGTGTGGTATGTGTGTTTGGTGTATGTGTGTATGTGTTTGGTATATGTGTGGTGTGTATGGTGTGGTATGTGTGTGGTGTGGTATAGTATGTGATCTTGAGAAGTTTTCAAATACATGTTTTTCCCGTTGTCCTTAGAGGGACTTATTACTGGAGTAGTTACATTCAAAATGTAGGTGACCTCCCTGGCTCTCAGCATCCCTTGTAGACTGACACAGTGAAACTTCTATCCACCGGACGATGGAAGTGATAAAAGCTCACTTCTATCATTCCTGGGCTCCCCAGGGCTGGCTGGATGTGATTTTCTGTTTACTGTGTTTCTGATACCATTACAGTAGGTAGCCTGGGGAGGCAGGAATGACTGCTATTATAGTAGGACAGGAACAGTGTATAGAGAGATGTGAAATCATAGCTCAAACAGTGCTTGCAAATGTCTGATGATCACAGGAACTTTCACGCCTTTGGATTCGAAAGTGCTACTTCTCTCATCCAACTAATCTATCCTAGAAGGGACACACTTGGGTGCCTGCTCATCTCTTATGTGACTAACCCTCTACTGATGACAAGGAAGTGGTAAGAACATATTTCCCAGGACTGCAAATTTAGCCCGAGAACCCCAGCATATGGCCAGTTCTGCGCTACCTTCTGTGATGGGGTCCTCAAGTCAGACTCAGAGAGATAATGTCACTGAGCATGGCCAGTGTTAGACTCACACTGGATACAGTTAACTGGGTTTCCTTAGCACTGTCTTGGAGGATTGCTTTATTATTGATAAAGAGGAGCTCTTTGTAATAATGGGAATTTCTTTTTAAATTAATTAATTATTCCTATTTTTGAGATAGTGCCTCAAGCAGTTCAAGCTGGCTTCAAATCTCTATATAGCTGAGGCTAGACATGAATTCCTGGTTTTCCTGCCTACCAAGAGTTAGGATTATAGGCGACAACCACTATACTTGGCTCAACAGGGAGATTTCTCTCAAGGTCTATAATTAAGGGCTCAGAAATGATTGATCTTGCTGCTTTGGCGAGACCTAATGAGAAGATATTCACTAATGACACTAGCCAGAATTTAGTAGCGACACTTCATAGCCTCAATATGAATGAGATGACAGAAAGAGTAAGAAGCAGCAAAGAAGCAGAAAACAGAAAGGATGATGAACGAGGATGGATGCCCAGAGCTATAACATCTGGTGGGTAGCATTAACTCTGATGACCAAGGCAGACTATCATGGCATGAACCTACATAGCCTTGGAATTCTGGTTAACTTAAAATCTACGGCACTGTGGACTGGAATCATATTGACTTGGTAGGCAGAGAGCATCCCACTGCCATCCAGAATAAGGCTCTTGGGGACCCAAGTTGGGATGGTCACCTTGGGCTGTTTTGCAGCGTATTATAGATCCTGAAGAAATGATTATTTGTGTCTTAGTGTGGCCCACTGAAGAAAGGTTTATATAAGCAAATCGTAACCCTAAGGATCTTTAAGCTGCAGGATAGTAACAGTGATTAAACATGCTGAAAGAAACCAGGTGAGGAACGAGAGTCAAATGGTAATGGAGTTCACGGCCAGAGACCACAGGAACAGGGTAACTGTGGACAAATGGTGGATATGAGCCCCTTTACAGGGAAGTGGCAAGAGCATAGACTAAGTGTGGTCTTCTTGTACTTCTAAAGAAGCAAGGGACCTTTTATTTTGGTAAAGAAATCTTGTTTATCAAAAGAAAGGAACAGTAAGGCAGAGTGTCACGCTGATATGTGCATTACACAGCTTAGAGTGTCTAGAGGTCATTCCAACCAGGTCACCAGTTTGGAACTTAAGGCTTACAGACTGGCTGCAATAGTCTTGTCAGTGTCAGGTTCCTGAAATATGCTGCGCCTCAACAAATATCTTAAAATGGGCGATTGATAACCTATAAATTCATCCCTATAGCTCCAGAGAATGGGAGGTTCTAGAACAAGGATGCCAGCAGAGTCAGTGTCTGGCAAGGGCTTCTCCCTACCTCCAGGGTGGTACCTTTTCCATTGCCATCCATGGAGAAAGGAAAACAAGGACAGGCTGCCTCAAGCCCTTACAAGGGCACTCATCTGCTCTTAAAGAGTTGGCACTGTTTCATTGTGGGTTACATATCTACATGGACTTCAGAGGCTCAAAGACATTCAGAGCACAGGAGGAGGGGAATTTATGTTCCTACTTCTCAGATCCTTGGGTTGAGAATCACTGATGCTTTTCCAGTCTTTCCCTGACCAAGTAAAGGAAATCTGGCTTTTCCCAATCTGGTATTCCCAAATGTGATTGCCTCTGGATGCTCCTGTAAACCTGTAATTCACAATCAATATCGGCCCAGCTATCTGTGTGGATATAGCCCTCCTGTACACTTCTTGAATGCCGTTCTTGGCTCTGACAGGAAAAATAATCAATGTGCCTATGGATAATTTCTTGTGTCTTGGTTTACAGTGAAATTAAAGGGGTCTACTTTGTCCATGACAGATATTTAATCTTTTTTTTTTTTTGTAGTGCTATTTCCTTTGTTCCAGGAAAGGAAATCATATTCAAAGTCACATGGCTCCAGATTGAAAGCTGTGGCCTGTTTACTCTTGTGAGTGCTTTAAAGATGCAATTTCAAGTTGGAGCTTCGAAAATGGAATTGTAGGGTCAGCCTGCCTGTTTGTTAACTCTGGGGGTGAACAGCCATATAGGCTTGACCAGTGGTCAGTCCTTATACCTCTAAGCTCTAGCATAAAATGAAGATGGCAGGACAACCTTCCCGATGCTGTGGGCAATATCAGGAGATAGTTCCTCTGGGCAGGTAGCGAGAACTGAATCAATAAGCTTTATGGTTATTTCAAAATCACAAGGTAGGACTTACTCTTGGGGGTAAATCTAGGTAGAAGCAGATCCCACCGAAGTGTCTGACTTCTTTATTTGTAAGAATACGGCAATGGATGTTCTAATAGAAAGAACTCAGCGGCACAGAAAACGTAGCCAGCAAGTCTTCCTCCCATTTGCCTTTGGGGCCTACAGTCATTTTCTCCTGGGATAAACTGTTTGCAGACTAAGTGTTTGGCTTCCAAGCCTCCAAACATGATCCATCTGGAGAAGTGTGGCAAATTCCTAGTTTGGCATTGCTTGTAGCTTCCAGGCTCTGCTGAGAACTGGGAAGTGTTAGGCAAAAAGGAGAGAGAGAAGCTACTCTTTAGCTCTGCTTTTCTCGAAGGCTGTGTTTACCCAAGGACACCTTTGGGTATGTAGCAGAACAACTAGAGAAAACAGTTAACACTACGCCACGGGGCCCATCCGGACTGTCACTGTGAGCTAGAAGAGGGATTCCCTGGACTCTGATTGGTCCCTCTGGCTCTCTTCCATAAACACATTTCATGTGGATGGACTAGCCTAGGCCCTGAAGCTGAGTTCTACTTTTTAGAGATGTCCAAGCATGATAGAATATAATATTTAGTCTTTGTCCCAAGTTCCCAGCATACAGCTCCTCCAATCCTCAGGACCTTCTGAGTAAGAGGATTATCTTCCGTTAATCACGATGGGTACTTTCAATCATAACTTGATGCTAATTGGGTCTATTAGGATCAGGCCTCTGGACAATCTCCAAGATGGGGCTAATCTTGAGAAAGACAAAGTGAGTAGAGATGGAATCTTTGATTGGGGGGAACCAGAGATGGTAAAACCCAGAATAATGGTAGGAGAGCATCCATGCTGATACAGCTTCTGTTCTTGGGGCTCTCTCTCTCTCTCTCTCTCTCTCTCTCTCTCTCTCTCTCTCTCTCTCTCTTGACTTTGCCCTCTACAAAATTCAAGTGTTGAGACTTTGTTTTTTAAAAGATTTATTTCTTTATTTTATGTATATGAATACACTGTCACTGTCTTCAGCCACACCAGAAGAGGGCATCAGATCCCATTACAGATGGTTGTGAGCCACCATGTGGGTGCTGGGAATTGAACTCAGTACCTCTGGAACAACAGTCTGTGCTTTTAACCACTGAGCCATCTCTCCAGCCCCCTTTTAGCCAATGTGATGGCAGCAAGAAGTAGGCTGTGGGTACAGCTCCCTGGCGATCACTTGGCTAGCATGCACAAGTCAGCACTACATAAACAGAAACTACGGTAGGGTCTTTGCAAGAGGATAAGGCCATGGGTGACTCCTTCATGAAAGGAGATTGAGAACCTTAGAAAAGAGCTTAAAAAACCTTTATACACTTGTATTAAAAAACTTGCAAAGGAATCATATAGACTTGGGTCTGGTTAATTTTGTATGAACTAAGCCTTCATGCATATTTCAGCTCTCTTAAGGTTCTGCCTTCGCTCATGAGGGCACATTGTCCTTCTCCTATGTAAATTGACAGCTTTAAATGACCAAATCTGCCAGTGACTTGATTGTGGGCTTGCTAGCCTCCAAGACTGTGAGAAACTGACTTTTTAAAAATGAATTATCCAGTCTCAAACATCTTGTCATGGCAATACAATCCAAAAGACACTCTATATTTTTAAAAACTGGTAGATATAAGTAAAGAATCTATCTGGGTTCTAGTTTACAGTCAGGGAATCCAGGACTGTACTTGCAACTAAACTGGAAGAGGTCTTGTGGGAGTGAATTCCTATGAACTGGCTCCAAGTGGATCAAAATGGACTGCACTGGGCATCAAGCTAGTGATAAAAAATGGTTATTTTTTTTAAGTCCCTTTGCAAAACACAAGAAAACCAAGAAGGAAGACCAACATGTGGATACTTCATTCCTTCTTAGAATAGGGTACAAAATACCCATGAAAGGAGTTACAGAGACCAAGTTTGGAGCTAAGATGAAAGGAAGAACTATCCAGAGACAACCCAACCCAGGGATCCATCCCATCATCAGCCACCAAACCCAGACACTATTGCACATGGCAGCAAGATGTTGCTGAAGGGATCCTGATATTGAGGTCTCTTGTGAGGCTATGCCAGTGCCTGGCAAAAACAGAAGTGGATGCTCACAGTCAGCTATAGGATAGAACACAGGGTCCCCAATGGAGGAGCTAAAGAAAGTATCCAAGGAGCTGAAGGGGTCTGCAACCCTATAGGTGGAACAACAATATGAACTAACCAGTAACCCCAGAGCTAGGGTCTCTAGCTGCATATGTAGCAGAAGAGGGCCTATTTGGCCATCATTGGGAAGAGAGGCCCCTTGGTCTTGTAAACTATACATGCCCCAGTACAGGGGAATGCCAGGGCCATGAAGTGGGAGTGGGTGGGTAGGGGAGCAGGAGCAGGGGGAGGGTATAGGGAACTATCGGGATAGCATTTGAAATGTAAACAAAGAAAATATCAGTTACCAAAAGTCACTTAGTTCTTTCCTAGCCTCTTTCTAGGACTATTTTCCCAGGTCAGAGTTCCTGATAGCAGAACTTACAGTCACTTTGCCCATATCTAACTCCAAGGGTGACAGAGTGGAGTGGTAAAGGGGCAGAGTGGAGTGGGACAGTAAGGAGAACATGGGCTCAGGGCTTCCTTAGCCTAAGTCCTGTATATAGACCCTACATCCTGTTATCCACATGGTTTTCGTTTTAGAGTCTCATTTGTCTATGGGCAACTGCAGTCTGATGATACTAAATTAAAAGCTAAAGGTGTAAAAGGCTCACAAAACTCATAATCAATTGACTATGTTTTATTATAATATATTTCCATAATTATTCTGTTAATATTGTTGTAAATCTTTTATTTTATCATAATGTGTGGTACTGTCTGAAGTTTCTGAGGTTTTGGAGGGTACCTCTCTGGATATGAAAGAGGATAATATAGTAGAAAATGGGTTGTTCTTTCTAAATCAGTATTGCTAAAGATGCTGGCTTAGGAGTCTTGTAGGGTGGTCCCCAGACCAATTTAGTTACAAGTCCTCAAACTTGGCTGTACATGAAAATCACCCATGGACATTTATATTAGCCAGTCTTTTTGCAAAGCTTATTACATGAAGATTTGGGAGTTGAGGACCAGGAATCAGTACTTCTCATATCTGGTTGGATTCCAATAATTAACTTAAGGTTGGCAGCCCTGGCTTGGAAAATGAAATTGGCAGTAAATTGGTAGATAGATCACCCACAGGTGTGGGGCAATGAAGGTAAAGCTTAGGGCTCCGGATGAATCATGTACTTTTTAAAATGAATCCCTTCTGCTGTTCCTGCTGACTGATACTGTTAGAAGAGGCACACTATGCATGTTTGGCACTATCTTCAACTTTCAAGTGAAGCTTCAAACCATCACATCATGACAATTTGCACTTTATAACTGCTAACAAGATGGTGTACTGCCTGAGGGGACAGCTACTTATATGGCTTGGTGTTTAGGGCATTAGTTGGGACTTTTGACTTTGAATTTTCCTCTTCACATATAATAAATCAAATATATTTTATTATAATATATTGAAGAAATTATTCTGCTTGTTATTGCTATTGTTAGTCTCTTACTTTATCATAGGGTGTGGTACTATCTTCAGCTTCTGAAGGCCTTGGAAAGTACCCCTATGGCTATGAAAGAAGCTAATGTAGTAGCAAGTGACCACGGACCATGGTCCAGCAACTTTGACATCTGGGAGCTTGCTATAAAGTTGGACTATAGAAGTTGACTTTGTTGTAAAGTCTGCTCAGATATATGGATCTGGAGCCTTTGCTTTGATGGACCCCAGACAATGTGCATACACTTTACAGTACCAGAATCTTTGAGTAGGAGATTGAGTATAGGGCCAAGGCCATTAAAACCATTGGTGTGACACATTATAGCTTTATATACCAGTCATGCAGAGTTATATTATTATGGGGTTATACAGCCTCCATCCTGCCCCAAGGAGACTGGGCATGTGACTGTATCTGTTATGCAAAAACAAACCAACAAACAAACAAACCAAAACCAAAAAACCCAACCAAACAAAAAAATTAGACATTGTGATCATGTTATCCTGACTCTTTAAAGGCAAACCAGAGTTCATTTTCATTTAAAAATATGATTAAGATATCCTTTCCTTCTCAGTGTCTATTCAGGACTTAAGAGAGACACATGTTAAATGTCACATTGTGCTCCACACAGTCACAGTCTCACTTTCCCTTAGCATTTTTTTCTCCCTCGGCTCTTTGGTTATTGTAATTATCCTTTTACCATATAATGCAACTTAACTGATGAAAAATAGCCTTTAAAAACTCTGGCATAATAAAATGAAAATTGGCTTGGATAGAAGTTTAGCAAATGGGAGCTTCAAAGTAAATGCTTTGTATCTGAGCAACAGACACAATGAAACACAATGAGCTGGAGAGAAATTAGTCTTGCAGGAGGGACTTATCAATTTTATTAATTTTTTTAGACACACAAAGCAAACTGCTAACTTCATGGAATTTTTTTCTGTGATTGTTTCCATTTTGCTGCCGCTCTATGCTTTTCTTCCAGCTTCTCCTACTTTCTGCTCTCTCTGGCACTAAGATGTGGCATCCTTTCTTGAGCTAGAACCGGAGTAGAGTACTATTCTGTCTTTGCATGGTATAATATTAAACATGAGTTAAGTCCCACACTCTCCTACAGGGACTCAGAAGTTTTATTCTATATGCATTAGGGAAATATATATATATATATAATTATGAAATATATAATTATGCAAAGTATATGATATACTTTATATTATGTATATAGAATATATACTATAATATATAATTATAATTATTATGTAATAAAACATGTGATATATTATACTATATATTATATAACATGTCATATATAATATATATTTAGTGAGTTTTATATATATATGTCCAGTTCAATATTAAGTTCTAATTCTAACTTTGCTTTCTTTTTTCTGACCCATGCATTTATTGAGAACACTACTGCCTGTTTTCCAAATACCTGCAGATTTTAAATATTCCTCTGGTTATTGGCCTCCAGCTTATTCAGCTTTGGTCCAAGACCATCCTCGGCATGACTTCAGTAGCTTAAAGGTTTGAGCCTTGCCTTATGACTTTATCTATGGACTATGTTGGTGAAGTCAATGTGTCGTTGAGTATGTATTTTCCTCTTGTTGAATAGTGCATTTCACGTGTGATTACGTTATATTGATTAGCTGTGGTACTCATGCTTTACTAGTTCTTTGTCTTTCTGCTTTCATTAGAAAATGTGTGAAAAATCTCCATGTATGATTTTATGGGTGGACAGCGGTACTCCTGTTTATATAGTAGTTTCCAGCTACATCATTTTCATTTCATGTATACCTGGGCTGAGAAGATTTACAGGCTAGCTTATCTATTTTAAACAAGTGTCACTGGGTGGATCAAACCTCTACAAAGTGACAGAGAAGGAAACGTGAGCAGCCACGTGAGTGGTGAGTAAAAGGAACTGAGAGATTTGGTTTTCCTCTCTCTCTTATATTCTATGATCACGGAAGAATCGTCCTGCAAATATTGAGTGTTTGAAATGTAGAGTTCCTTTTTCTATGTCTAATGATGTTTCTCTCAAGTATACAGGATAGTAATGAGAACTCAAAGGTATCAGTATTCATAGGGTACTTAAAACTTAATCATTAGTTATTACCGGCAAACCTTTATAATTGGTGCCTAGGATTAAATAAAAGGTGTGAGATATAGTAACCACAGGAATGTAGGGATGCCTTGTCCATTTAGATTTTCAAATCTGTAAGAGTTAATTTTGAGGGACAGCAACAATCATCAAAATCTGGAATTAAAAAAAAAAAAAAGGTCTCAAATTTGCTCAAATTTGATTATCGATTTCTGTATCACTGTGTCAAATCAAGCATTCTGAAAATTATAAAGGCTGTCCAAATACAACTGTTCATTATGGAGGCTGTCTTAACATACATCTTTACTATGGAGGTTGTCCCAACATACATGTTCATTATGGAAGCTGTCCAAATGTGTTTTCTTACCTTGGGAACAGTGAGCTATTTTGAAACACTAACAAACAAGACTAAATATTACTTTTCCAATTTCTATTTTTATTTTCTATCACAATTGAAGTACATATGTATATATATGTACATATATATAAAATCTTTATGTCTATAAATATAGGTATCAATCTAATAATTCCATACTTTAACAAAAAGCTTTGAGTGAGGAAGAAAGTGCCAAATTTTGGGGGGTATTAGAAAATTTGGGTACCACTGCTCTAAATTACCACTTGACTAATTGAATTTTGTCTCAGCATGAAAATACAGGACACTGGGTGGCCAGTGCACTTTTCACTTTTCAGAAAATTAAAGTTTCCAAAGCCAGAAAGTTCCTTCTACTTCCTTTAAGATGTTCTGTGCACTTGTAATGTAGAAGATCTTCACAATTCTGTCCAGATGATGCTAGGAAATCATGTCTTCACAACTTGGTGAAACATGGATGGGTGGAACATGCTCATTCTCTAAGCTCAAGCAGTCATAGGCACATCTCTGGTTTTCCTTTTTTTTTTTTTTTTTTTTAAAAAGAATAACGCATAGGATAACATAAATTAAAGGACATATATCTATGATATATAGCTTCTTTTCTTTCATGTTTTTGGTAATTTGTTATTCCCTAATAATTTCATCCTGAAGTCTATAAGTAAAGCTCCTTATGTGGTGCTGGAGAGATGGCTCAGCAGTCAAGAGCACTAGCTTCCCTTGCAGAGAACCCCAGACAGTTCCCAGTGTTCATATGAAAGCTCACAGCTCTTTGAAATTCCAGTTCTATGAATCTGACATGTTCTGTCCTCTGTGATCACTGCATACAAGTAGAGTGCACATGTGCGTGCACACACACACATTCAGGCAAAACACTCATATACATAAACTTGTACATATATAGTTCATTTAAGATTTTATAAAATATAATATATATTATATTTAAAAAACACTGGCTATTTTTCCAGAGGACTTAGGTTTGGTTTCCACCATGCATACGGGAGCTGAGACTCATCTTTAAGTCCAGTTCTAGGTGATCTTATGTCCTCTTCTGACATTCTTGGATACCTGACATATAACTGGCATGCATATATATATATACCACACATACACATACACACACACACACACACACACACACACACACACACACACATATACACTGGCTAAACACCCACACACATAAGATTTAAAAAATATTTAAAATAAAACCTCATCTTCTGAATTCATTGGCTTCAATGATGCAAAATGAAATAATATAAAAAATCTCAACATAAAATTCTGGCTTGACACAAAACCAGACTTCTAGATGTATTATAAAATTAGAATAAACCAATAAAATACTGGAGTCATTAGAAAGAAACAACAATAACATTTACCTGTGTTTATTTGATGACAAACACTATCCCAAATGATCAAATATTTGCATTAAAAATGTCATCGTGCAATGTCTATGCAAGGATTCTTGAGGACAGCTTGCTTATCCCTGAAATAACATAAGCTAACTCTGAAAAATTTCCCAGGCTTTCATTTTTTTTCCCACTATTTAAAAATATTGGGGTACTAGAGACTGAACCTAGGACCTTACACAGGTTAAGCACATACCTTATCCTTATACATTAGCATCCCTGCTCCACTTTGCTCTTCAGAATACTAGACAGCATGGTACCTGCAGCTTTTAATCTCATTCTATTTTACACTGATGTCATCATTTCCTTGTATTATCCTAATTATATTAGTGTGAAACAATGGCCACACTGCCCAAGATGCTTTCAAAATTATGAAGAACTTTAATACTCACCAGAGTTGAGGCTGAACAATGTTTTCTTTACCTCTACTCTTATATTAACCACAAGCAAAAGATGCACCAAGTAATTAGTGATTTGCACCAAGCTGAAGAAATAACTTAAGGCCCCTCCAAATAAGTAAATTTCTATAAAATGATTTCAAGATGTTACCACAAGTGTGAGTCACATGGCAAGATTATGAGCTCAGAGTCGCTGGAGATTGTGATCTAGAGAGTCCAACACCCTCCCCAATACAGTCAGCTGGTCTGTAGAGTTCAAATAGTTCAACCTTAGCATCTTTTCATGGTACTCTAGAATTCTAATTTTAATGTTAGCACAACATAAGAGCAGAGCTGCATGGACATATTAACATATATGTATATATACATGTATATACACATGCATACTGAAATATATATACATACTAATATATATGGTATGTAGTCATGTATACTATATATTCCATATGTGTCACAAATATGTATGCATGTATATGAAATACATTTACTAAAGAGGCCCCTATCAGTGAGGCAAAGACAATGTGGAATTTAACTGAACACAGAACTAAGAAAAATATTGGTCTTAATTCCTATAACTGTCCTGAGTTTCTTGTTTAATGAAGCTCTGTTTGAGAAGGGAAAAAGGCAAACAAATTAGCCTGAGCATTTCCACAAGGGGAAATCATCTGCGTCTGTAGCAGTCATGCTAAATGGTGCTGTTCTTTAAAATACAGCCACAACTAACAGCAATTAGGGTAATGGGGATACACTGTGTTGCTTGAGAAAGGACCCCACAAAATGAACAAATACCTACGTCAATGTGTTTTAAAGAAAATACCTCATAAGATAGCACATCTACTTCTATAAACTGTGGCCACAGAAAATGATGGTGGAAATTAATGTTTGAATTTAGAATTGTGGTGAGCTGCCACGTCTGTATAAGGAATTTGGATGTGTGCTAGGCTGCTCAGGTCAATTACTCTTGGTGAGATTCAGGCTGAAGAAGACTTTTTTAAATTCAAAAGGAGGAGGAAATCCAGTGCCCTGGGTTGAACTCATTCTCACAGCAGGTTTTTAGTGCTATTGCCTTCAATAATGTTGGCCAGCTTGAACTTCTGCAAGGTTTATCATGAAAGAGACCAAAACTGGGCCCAGAGCCTATGTACCTATGACACCAGTATTTGGGAGCCCTGGGGTCTAAAAACTGTGTCTTGAAAGCCAGTCTGTGATACTTAGTGAAACAAAGCAGAGAGTGAGTGAAAGAAAGGAGACAGGGAGACAGAGGGAGAGAGATGGTCAGTGGGGGTCTGTGTGTGTGTGTGTGTGTGTGTGTGTGTGTGTGTGTGTGTGCAGCCACTGTTGTCTGTTGAAGTCATAGTTTTCAGACTGACTGTCATGAGTTTCCTGCAAGATACAGCACATCTTGGAGAAGTCACTCTTATCTCCAAGAGTCTGTCTGTTCACTGTCAAGTGTATATATGTATGTATGTATGTATGTATGTATGTATGTATGTATGTATGTTATGTATGTATGTATGTATATGCATGTATGTGTGAATGTATGTATATGCATGTATGTGTGAATGTATGTGTGTATAGAAAACATATAACATTTGATAAAGAGGACCTGTTTATTTTATTTATATGAGTACACTGTAGCTGTCTTCAGATATAAGCATAGGATCCCATTACAGATGGTTGTGAGCCACAATGTGGTTTCTAGGAATTGAACTCAAGACCCTTGGAAGAGCAGTCAGTGCTTTTAACTGAGCCACCTCTCCAGTCTCTGTTTTTAATTTTTTGAAACGGGGTCTTATGTAGATTAAGTTCATCTCAGACTCACTAGGTGGCTAAAGGAAACCTTGAATTTCTGGTCTTTCTGCTTTTATCTCCCAAATGTTGGGATTACAAGTTTGCACTGCCACACTTGGTTTATGTGGAGCTGGTGATCAACCCCAGGGTTTTGTGCATGCTAGTGTAGAGGGAATCTTTTGAGTAACCTATGGAAGTTTCTCCTGTCAAAAAACAAACAAACAAACAAACAAACAAAAAACCTTACAGCCAATGAGTTCTGAAGGATTAGAAGGTGAGACATCTGGCAGAGAGAGAGGATCCTGGGAAGGAGAGAGAAGCAGGAGTTTCAGCCCCACAGACAGAAGAAGACAGTCACATGTGACTGAGAACCAGGTAACCAGCCACGTGGCAGAATACAGAATAGAATAATGGGATGATTAAGTTATGAGCTAGTGAGGGAATGATCCAAGACTTTCGGGCAGGCAGTTATTCTATATAACAAGTCTCAGAGTCATAATTTTGTGAACTTGGGCAGGGGCGGGAAAAGCTGCTATTATATGCTAGGGAAGTTTTCCTTCCCCATCTCTGTTTCATGTTGCTGGTTTCCTTTTATTTTTCCCCCCAAATACTGGAGATTGAACCGAGGGTCTCAGGCATGCTGAGCAAGCACACTGCCACCCAGTCACAGCCCTCATCCTCTCACAGGGCTTACCACCATAGTGTGACAAGCAGTGAACTGAAAGCAGGGACTACAATCTTTCATTTCAGAACCTTGTCCTGATTTTGCATCAGCTGTGCTTGAAGCCTGGCCTTGTCTAGAGGACAGGGACTTTGTTTTCAGTCTGCAACAAACTGTGGGACCTGACCACAGCATGGCAAATACTGGAGAATTTCTCAGTTTATGAAGTGGACAGAAAAACCAGTATAAAGCATATGTTAAATTCACACAAACACACACACACACACACACACACACACACACACACACACACACACACACACACACACACACACACACACACACACACACACATCAGCCTGCCAAAGCTGGAATCTACAGCTCAGGTACATTTTGAGATGGGGGGAAAGAGGGGGAGGGGAGAGGGAGGGGAGGGGGAGGGAGAGAGAGAGAGAGAGAAAGAGAGAGATTTTAAAAGAGAGAGTATTCACACACACAAATATTAAACTCTAGACTTTCTATAATTATGTTTGATTCATAATTCTCAAGTGTATTGTATGACCCTGTGTTGACCTCCACTTCTTCGTTTTAAGGATATAGGTAGGTAGGACTCTGTGTGTGTGTGTGTGTGTGTGTGTGTGTGTGTGTGTGTGTGTTGAGGATGGTGATAATGTCTATTTTCCAGATATATTGAGACATAACATATCACATTAAATCCATAATGAATATTAAATCCCTAGGTCTCCTGCTCATATAACCCACATGCTCATTTTCCGAGGCAAAATACATTTGGTTCAATATAATGAATTCCCAATGTTGTCACCATTTCAACTCTGTTCAAAACTTCTAAGCTCAACTTCCTGAGACTCAAGGCAAACTGTTAGTTCCTATAACATTGAAGAGAAAGTCATACTCTTCTAATATACAATGGCCTAGAGTAAACACTCCCTTCTAAATGGGATGTATTAGAGGATACCAGAAAAAGGATGAAGGAAAGCAGACCAACACTTAGCAATGCAAGCATGACTTCCTGTAGACCCATGGCCATCATCTCAGGCACAAGGTGATGTGATATGAGCGCTAAACAGCTTGAACAATCCTACACCTGGGGTCCTGTCGTCTATCACACATACGTCCTTTCTTGAACAGACTCTACTCAGTAAGAGCAGCTCTCCTCAGAAGATATCCCACGTTCCTTGTCTCCTATGAAGCTCAGGCTTCGCCCTCACCACTTCATCCATCAGCCTCTCAGGGACTCCTAAGAGATCTGATATGAGGCTAGTTTTATCAGCTTTGCTGAACATTTTGCATATAAGTCTACAGAATCCTGTAACTTGCATGCTGTGTGTTGGGAAGCGGGTGCCATGAAGATGTTGCCAACTCGAGAAACAGCTGGACCAGCATGGGCCATGGTTGCGCTGAGTGCCTGAGCAGCTCGAAGAAAAAAGACACTTCTTTAGTCCTTTCCAGCAGGACATCTTTTAAACTAGCCTGTTTTAAAAGGAAACTTTGGTATCCTTGGAGCCTTGAATGGTGGGGTGGTCTCACCCTCAAGACACCTTCTTATTTTGATGGGAAAGCACATGGCTTCTTACTAATGATACTTGCCTTTTTAATAAGCATGTCTGCTTTGTTGGCGCTTGCTTTGCCGTCAACTTTTAATGTGCTATGCTCCTTTCTGGGACACGGTGCATATTTTCCATATCCTTCTATTCTTCTTTTTGCTTGTGCTTCTCACTATAAACTTGCTTAAAAGCAGCTAGTAACAACACTGACACGGGTTTAATGTTACACATTTTGAAAATTGTCAGCCGGGTGGTGGTGGCGGCGCAGGCCTTTAATCTCAACACTTGGGAGGCAGAGGCAGGCGGATTTCTGAGTTT
>NC_034592.1:118347036-118385007 GCF_900095145.1 Mus pahari | reverse complement strand
AAAACAAAAAAAAAATGTTGAAAATTGTCCCACCAAGTTAATTAGTCAATCACTTTTGAACTCAGCCTTACTCTAACTATCAGGTGCTAAGCAAAACATACTGAGATCTTTTTAGAATGTAACACAATTGCCTCAAGGATAGCAGGGATCTTGTTCCCACAGGATGCTTCCTGAACTTGGGTTTTACTTTCTGCATTTCAAATTAGCATTCTGGTCTGAGTACTATCACTAGAACCTTTCATTAAATCCTGCTTACATTATTCTAAGATTGCTCTAACCATGGCTCTAAGAGGCCTCCAAGCCACACGGTCAGGTTTACTTATACCAATAACCCCACTTCTCTACCATTCTATATAACATTCGTGTCAGGATCAGATAATGAGATACCTTTTTAAAATAAGAAATTGGCTTGTGTGATTATGGAAGTTAGCAAGTCTCAAGATCTGTGATTGACAGGCTAGAGATCTCAGGAAGCCAATGTGTAGTTCCAAAATGGGTCTGATGACACAAAAACAAGGGGGACCAAAGTGACAAGGTCTAGACCAAAAAAACCAACAGGATTGAGACTTGAGATGAGCTGATGTTGCAGAGTGAGTCAGAAGGCTCGTCTCTGGCTAGAGATCAATTGTCTCAGCTCTGACAGGAAAGGCAGAGTCATTTCTTCACCTCATCTTTCCTGTTCTTGACAAGTCGTTAGCTTACTGATGGGAAGACAACCTGTTTCTCTCAATTTACAGACTCAGATGTTAATATCGTCTAGGAAGAAACCAACGGAGACCCCCAAATAATGTTTGATTGAATGTTCGGGCCCTAGTGGCCCAGTTCGGTGAACAAAGAAAATTAAACCTCACTTAAATCTTAGTTAGGTTTCTATAGCTATGGTAAAACACCATAACCAAAGCAACCCTGGATGGAAAGGGTTTATTTAAGTCTACAGTTAATTACAGTCCATCACTAAGGGAAGTCAAGGCTGGAACTCAAACAGGGCAGGGACCTGAAGAGAGGAGCTGACAGAGACTACTGAGGAGGAGCACTCACTGACCCCCCTGGCTTGTTCAGCCTGCCTTCTTTTTTTTTTAATTGGATATTTTCTTTATTTACATTACAAATGTTGTCCCCTTTTCCCTGTTCCCACCTCCTGGAAACCCCCTATCCCATCCTCCTTCCCCTTGTTTTTATGAGGGTGTTCCTCCTCCCACCCACCCATTCCCACCTCCCTGTCCTGGATTCCCCTACAATGGGGCATCTATAGAGCCTTCATAGGACCAAGGACCTCTCCTCCCATTGATGCCTGTTGTACTGGTTAATTTTGGGTCAACTTGACACAAGCTGGAGTTATCACAGAGGAAGGAGCTTCAGTTGGGGAAATGCCTCCACAAGATCCAGCGGCAAGTGATCAAGTTGGGAGGTCCCATCTCTGGTGGGTGGTGCCATCTCTGGGCTGGTAGTCTTGGGTTCTATAAGAGAGCAGGCTGAGCAAGCCAGGGGAAGGCAAGCCAGTAAAGAACATCCCTCCATGGCTTCTGCATCAGCTCCTGCTTTTGGACCTGCTTGAGTTCCAGTCCTATATCCTTTGGTGATCAACAGCAGTATGGAAATGTAAGCCGAATAAACCCTTTCCTCCCCAACTTGCTTCTTGGACATGATGTCTGTGCAGGAATAGAAACCCTGACTAAGACACCTGTCAAGGCCATCCTCTGCTACATATGCAACTGGAGTCAATGTATACTCCTTGGTTGATGGCTTAGTCCCTGGGAGCTCTGGGGTAACTGGTTGGTTGATATTATTGTTCTTCCTATGGGGTTTCAAATCCCTTCAGCTCTTTCTGTCCTTTCTATAACTCCTCTATTGGGGACCCCACACTCAGTCCAATGGTTGTCATCCTCCTTTCTTATAGCACCCAGGACCATCAGCACAGGAATGATACTACCCACAACTGACTGAGCCCTCCTACATCAATCACTAAGAAAAGATTGTGCTTGCCCCCACAGCCCAATCTTAGGGAGGCATTTCATCAGCTGAAGTTCCCTCCTCTCACATGATGCAACTTGTTTCATAAAATAGGTAGAAAAATCATGTATGGCATGAAAGAGAGGGCTCAGCCGGGCGTGGTGGCACACACCTTTAATCCCAGCACTTGGGAGGCAGAGGCAGAGAGGCAGGCAGAGTTCTGAGTTCGAGAAGCTATACCTCAATGACTCGCCATGGTTATTGAAATAAGAACACCTGGTTATTGACTTAAATTATGAAAATGTTGAGGTTCCTTATGACTCAGCTAAAATTCACTGATCCAATTATTTTAAGTACTATACATGTGCTTTAGACTATTTTCTAATAGGTATGATTGGTGAGATATTTATGGAGAGATGATCAAGTCAGTTTACAAAGCATAAACAGTCAGAAGCCTTATCACAGCAAATACGCAATGAGTGGTCTTGAAAGACAGAAGTCCACAAATGGATTTGATTCGTCAGTGCCATGTAGGGCAGGCTAATAGCTACAATGATGTACATGGGTTCTTCCACTTTGTGTGTGGCAAACCTTCAGGATGGAACCTAAGAAGGTGCTTCAAACAGCATAGATCTTCAAAGGCTGCATTCGGCTACTTCAGACAAGGAAAGGGATATCATGAGGGTGGAGGGTCAGGAGGTAGACATCACAAGGGTGGAGAGTTTTACAAAACAGCAAAAAGTTGGCAAAAAGCCACTCCCCTGATTGGCAAGATGGCTCAGAGAGTAGAGGTGCTTGCTGGATAATCCTGATAACCTGACTTCAATCCTGAAAACCTATGTAAGGGCAAAAGGAGACAACATACTTGCAACTTATTCTCTGACCTACACACACACACACACACACACACACACACACACACACACACACACACCATGCCATGCAATGTGTATCAAAACCCATTTCCATATGAATTTCACATATACTGTTCACAACCTATGGGAAATTAGGATGTAGACATATCTTGTGTGTGTGTGTGAGGGTGATGTTCACTCAACTTCTTGCTATTTAATGATTCTTAATACTGTTTGCAGCTGTGAGGTGCTTTCTAAAGAAGTGAATCTTTATCATCAAGTTAACTAACCCTCTTGGGTTCTCCAAGTACTCAGATTAATCCACCTGGCAAAGTGGGAGGCAGTTAATTATCATAATAAAGATCTTTATCTCAAGGCCTTGCACTGAAAACAAGATCAAACATTGCCTTTAGACAGGGAGTCAGGCTTTTTTGGTGTTTAGTCATATGACAAGGATTCTAATAATCTGCTCAGAGTCAGAACTAGCATGTACGCACATCTACGGAAAGTAAAAAGTTTTCAGTTGAGCTTTTAACATGTCAATGGTCATCAAGTTCACTGTTTAAGCACACGGCCGTGCAAAAGGACCCCCATCCAGGACTGCTGCCTGCTTTTCCTGGTCTTAGCCTCTATAGCCCTTAACTACATTTTAAAATCTCCCTGGCATTATGATACTTCAAAATGAAATGAAATTTAATTTCTTTAATGTATTACCTCAGACAAGGTTTAGAACCAAGTGTTACACAATTTATTAAATATGCTGGAAAGCTCCCCATTTGTCTGAGGAAGTATAAACAACCGTTCTAATGAAAATTTAAGACCACTAAGTTTTATTACGATAGGTAATTGTTTCTTTTCTATAGATGCAGAGTCTTAAGTCTTTGTCTGTAGCATCCTTTGGTCAATAGAGTGTTTATTAAAAAGCTGTATGCCAATGGCAGAGGAGATTTTGTGAGTTAGTTCAAAAGTTGGTACAGATTTTTTGATACCATGAAAATCACTTTCAGTTAAGCATTTGTGAAATTTATTTTTTAAAAATTCATTAATCAAAAAAAAAAAAAAAAAGATGGGATAGGCTAGAGAGATGGCTCAGCAGCTAAGAGCATCTGTTGCTCTTGAACAGGAGCCAGGTTTAATTCCAAGGGTACACATTGGAATACAAGCTCACAGCCATTTATAACTTCCATTCCAGGGGATCCAACATTCTCTTCTGGCTTCTGTGGGTACCAGGCATACACACACACACACACACACACACACACACACACACACAAGAGAAAAATAAGTAAATCTTAAAAAAAAAATGGCTAGTTGATCATTTAAAAATAGAGCTTACCTTTCAAGAAAACAACAATAATAAATAAATAAATAAAGGCAATTGGTGGTGTTTTGTCCATATTCTAACCGATGTTTGAGGTATATCCTGAGGTCTTACAGTCTCCTGCTTTAAATGACCTGACTTCTCATTGCTAGCACTGAGACATTGTAAACTCGGCCAGAATAATCCAATAAGAAAGAAAAGTGTGGTGATCACAGAGAGTGTGAAATAAGAATTTAGCAAGAGGGAGATCATTGCTGAAATTCGATGTGACTGTTCATCACCTAACAGGCAGATATGTAGACCAGTGGCATGATAACATCCCTGGTACATTACTGTGAACTTGAGCAGCTGGAGAGACTGACTTTGCCTGGAGTTCCATCTCTGAAGAACAGCCTTGCTTCCTGAAGCTGTACCTGAAACTTAGGGAATTCTGGTATTCCCAGTGTTACCCATGGGAAATCTGGGCTAAAATATAAGCCCTGTCAAGATATGCTGCTATAGTTTTCAGGTGTTTCCAGAAGGTCACCTCCAGTGTGGTAGGGTTGGGAGGTAGAGCCAAATACAGTGATTGGATTACCAAGGTGAGGACCTTAGTCATTGTGCGGGTGGGTTGGTTACAAGAATGGGCTTTTGGAGTGAGATCCTGCTCACACTTTTCTTTGTATCTGCTTATTTGTCTTCATTCTATGCCATGTTGTCATGCAGCATAAGGTCTCAGATGTCCTTTGCTCAAAGACTTCCTAGGCTTCAGAACCATAACGGAACATTTGAAAAAGTTCCAACTGTATTCTTCTGTGATAGTGACAGAAAGTGAATGGCTGTGCATAGTGATGCCAGCCTCTGCACAAATTTTGCTATACTTAATACATGGAGACATATTCAGTAAGTTCTCACAGGGCTTTGCATGATTTTTTTTTAAAGCTATGTGGTTTAACTTCATTCAGAAATGGAACCTTCTTACTTCTAAAGGATAGAAGATAAACACAGTGAATCTTGGCCTGTTTTCTTGTTAGTACCCTCCAGCAGTTCTAAGTCACAGACAACTGAGAATATAAGCATTTAAAAAACACATTTACAAGGATATAGGCAAACAAAAACAAAAAGCAAGACAAAACAAAACAGAAAACTGAAGCATTTATCAAAGTCAGTCTGGCTTCTTGATACTTTCTAATAAATTCATCCATGTGGCTCTAGATACTGTTGGGGGATGGGATGGGAGACTCAGTCCCATCTCAAGGTAGAATGTGGGAGATTCAGCTCCATCCAGTCAGCAGCAAAATCTTCCATGCTGCTCTGAACCCAATCATACAGACAGACAGATGGTGCATAGGAAAGGCAGGTGAGAAAGGACCAGGCTGAGGCCACTTAAAGGTCTCAAAGCCAAAGCTCTTAGCTGTCCTCTTTGCACTAGGGTGTGACTGTGAATGATCCTCTACTGGCTAATTCATAGAACAGAGAAGGTGATGTTAACAGTCACATATATGCCAGAGCTGAGACTTGCATTTGAGTCTGAATTTGGTGCATGCCCAAGAAATCTTGAGCAGTAATCCCTGCATCTCAGGCTTTCCTTTGAAGTCAGCGATGCTTCAGAGAAATGCTGAGGAATTTAAAGATTAAATATAATGTCTTTCCAGGGGCTTTTTCTCCAGTATTTTATTGGAAAATTCCTCAAGCATATGCAGCATTTAAAGGAAATGAAAAGCAGATATCAACAGATTCACTGTGATATTCTACCATTGACCATTACTTAGCATATTTCTACCTCATTTAATTTTGGGATACATTTCAAAGACTTTCAGACATCAAAGCTTATATATCAGCACATGTGTGATTAGTTGGCGTTCATCACGATTTCAAAAAAGGCATTCTGAAAAGCAGAATGATTCCCTGTTCATAAGTGAATTCTCTTAGGTCTGAGTGAGTCTGCAGTGAGAATCACTAATGGAGGAAGCCATACACTAGATCTTTTCCTAAATAACTACTTCTAAGCATAGAAAAACCAAACCAAAAAAATCAAACAAAAACCGACTTGCAAATGAGGAGAAAAAAAAAAGAAGAGGTTTCTTCTTTTCCTCTCTCACTCACTGATACCATTTAAATACTTGGGTCGGGTCCTTTAGGGTGCTTCACCATGGCATTGTGATATTCATGAACATCACAGTGTAGAAGCTGCAACCCGGGGTCTGCACAAAACCTCAAAAATAGACATACAGAACTTTTTGTCAGAAATATGTCAATGACTTTCTGGCTTGTACTTAAGCTTGGCCCAATAAAGGAAAGCAGGTCCTAATTAGTGGGGTCATCCTCGAGAAATGGTAATAATAGCCACAGAATAATGCCAGCTTAGATCAGCTCCCGTGCAAACAAATCATCCCTGTGTCCACCATTTTCTTAAGAGAAGGTTGAGAAGATAATTGGCCTTGCTGTCAGGAGGGTCAGCAGATTCCCCTGCCAAACCTTTGAGAGAACTTAATTGGACTTTGGACACTAGAGAAGACAGTGACCTATAAATAGAAAGGAACCGTTGAGAAGAGGATCTACAAGAATTACAGAGAGACAAAGACAGCTGGGGACTCATGGGGGCCCTCAGGATGCACTAGAAAGGCTACATTGCCAGGGACACGCATTGGGAAAGTCTAAAATGCAAATGTCCCACAGCAAGCAAATCAGTATAGCTCTGGAAACTCTCTCTTCATTCATTTCATTTCCCTAAGTTACACAGAATACTCTATTAAAACAATTTGTCACGCTGCTATTTCCCTTCCTTTAGCTCAAGGGCTGGCAAACTATCCCCAGGGGAGCCACACAGAAAATATTTTGACTGTGTAGGTTGTACTGTCTCTGAAGCAATTGTTCAGTTTGGTATGGGAGAGAAAACCCAGACAACACATAAAAAAATGGGCATGCGTATGTTTAGTAAAACTTCTTGAATTTTCTGTTTCAAGCTATTTCATGTGTTCCAAAATAATCTTCTTTTGACCAGTTTTTGATCATTTCAAAATCCAAAATTCATTCTTTGCGCCTTGGGTTGTGTTAAAAACAGGGAGTAGCATGGGTTTAATTTTCTAGACTTCCTGTGACGGTAGAAAAGATGCACTGGCATGTCCCAGGACTGGGCACACCAGCTACTGGGCTGTAGAGCCTGGAAGTAGGGAATCACAAGAAGGAGGAACTGAGTTTTAAATGCTGTATAATTGTAATTAAATAACGATTGAATCGCTGTATATGGTTCATGATTACCCCTTTGTACAATACAGCTGCATAGCCTTCTTTCACATTAATGAGAAAAGATCAACATCTTTGGCCTACAAACAACAAACTTTTTTTTGCTGAGTAAGTCATATATTTAATATTCACTGCAGACAGAGGCCACCACTTCTCTATATACCCGTGCATGCCCACAGTGGGTGATGCCACATGCACATACTGTGCACTGTGTGTTCTCAAGTGCATGTCCAAAGCATAGTGCTCATGCCTGAGTACATACCATGCAGCCTTTTGCATTTTGTCTATCGAGCTAAGTGGAAAATATAATTAGGAGGGAAAAATGTTTCTTGACATGTGCCTTCTTTTCCTATTTATTATCTATGTAAACACAATACAGGATAATGAAAACTACTGTATGGTATGAAGTTCAACATTTCTTTTGGCTTGCTCAATTATTTATTTAGAAAAAAAAAATCTTATATCCCCTTTAGTCAGCTTGTAGTAATGACCCTGCAAGAGTGATCCAGAAAATGAGATCTGAGCTATGCAACGTGAACATTTCCAAATCAATGACAATATACAACCCCAGGTCATTTCAGATGAAATCTCCATTTCAGTATGGAAAGCCAATTTTGATGGCTGCATGACAATCAGTGCCCAGCTGGGCACATGTCTCATTGTGTATCTATCTATCTATCTATCTATCTATCTATCTATCTATCTATCTATCTATCTATCTAATCTAACCTAATCTAATCTATCTACACACACACACACACACACACACACACACACACACACCCTCAAGATTACATGTGGTTTCTCTCATACACTCTCCCATGTCCACATTACATAATCATACTTCTCCTGGATTTGTGAGAAGTCAGTAAAATGGTTAGTAATGAAGGAGAGCCTGGGTCCAATCAAAATTGGGCATCCAAACAAAATACTAGACAAAACATTGGAACCATCATTTAAATGCATGCTGTGATTGTGATGTTTTTGGCTTGATTTTGAAAGTATTCTGGAAGCAGGTACTATCCTGAGGTCTTTGTTCAGTGTCAGAGGAGCCAGGAAAAGAAACAGGATATTACAAATTGATTGGTGGGTGTTTATTACCACATCCTCCTTTAGATCTCAGAATATTTTATTTTCTTTGCATCTACTTGACATTTAGGGATCAAGATTTTTTTTTTTTTGTAAAGGCAGATGACAGTAAGCATGATGTGGTGGTATACTGCAAGGACCATCTGCAGATAGAACATTTCTTTGTCGCCCTCTTTAGCATTTTTCCTATGTTGAAATGATTCATTATAACTGTACAGAGAAAGTGCAAAGTAAACTCCTTCAGACTAAGCTGCTCTCTTGCGTGAATTACTCCGGAGTTCCTCAGAAGGCATGAAGCTTATCAACTTTTTTGGTGGGCATCTCCAAACCTGCCTTCATCCCCATGAGCTGCACAGTGGCTGTACCTGCTCTCTGCCCCCAGATGGCCTAAGTTTCTCTTGTTTTATGGTTGGAGCACAGTTCTGCTAAATGTAGAGTCTCTCAAGCAACAGAAGAAGCTTGGACTCCTTCTTTCCCTGCTTTCTTTCATTTGTGGTGTCTGTAAACACCTCATTTGTGTCAGTTCCATCTAAACTCCATAAAGGACCATATCTCTTTGTCTCCCCCCCCCCATGCACCTGACCTAAAGTAGGCTCACAACCAGTCATATAGAATGAGTTAATACTGTTTTAGCTTGCTCGGTAGAGAATTAGCAATGTCAGCAGCATGCTCTATCAGTGTTTGTGTGCATTGCTGACTGTCAGTGGCTTTGTCAGTATCTCACTGGGTTGACAATGACATCTGTCTTAGGCTTTCATTGCTGTTAAGAGACACCATGACCAAGGCAAATCTTATAAAGGGATAACATTGAATTGGGGCTGGCTTACAGGTTCAGAGGTTCAGTCCATTATCATCAAGGCAAGAAAATGGCAGCATCCAGGCTGGTATGGCACTGGAGATGCTGAGGGTCCTACATCTTGTTCCAAAAGCAAACAGAAGACTGTGTCTTCCAGACAGCTAGGAGGAGGGTCTCAAAGCCTATCCCCACAGTGATACACTTCCTCTAGCAAGGACACATCTATTCCAACAGGGCTCCTATAGTGCCACTCCCTGAGCCAGGCATATTGAAACCACCACAATATCCATCACTCACTTGGTGAATAGAATTAGTATCTTATTATCTTGCTAGTTGATACTGTATCCAAAATCAGATTATCCATGCCATGTAATACAAACAATAGAATTTCATGTTTAAAAAGAAAACCCAGGCACAGAATACTTTAAGTATTAAACCAAAGGCTGTTGGGCCTGTAAATAGGTCACATGTTGTGCTGAATAATCCTGACCTGTCCTTTGCCATCTGGCTACATACATCAATGTCAGATGGATACAAATATATCTCTAGAAAGAGACCATGTGTCAAAGTGTTGATCTACCAAGCACAGACCTCAAGATAGTACTGGCTCCCAGAATAGCATTTTAAAATCAAAATAAAGTCATCTCCACTCAGATTTAATTGCTTTGTCTAATATTTTCTTTGGATGCCAAAATCGGAAAGGACCCAGGCTCTTATATTTGTGACTTTCCACATTAAAAAAAAACTGAGTTTAGTTTTTGTATGTTTTCCTATTATCTCTAAATTTACAAGAATTTCATCTATACTAGTACTAGTATATTAGTATAATGCATAGTATATATTATAATATATACTAATTAGTATAGTCTATGCATAAGTTATCTGCCTTTGAAAGTATATTTGCATAAGCAGTACACATATTCACTTTTGCTTAGACAGATTGTCAAAGTTTTAGTTTTATAAAACTAAATTTAGTATTTAGTTGTATAAGTTTTGTTTTGTTTTGTTTTGTTTTTTTCCTGTATCAGTAAGGAAATCCTCCCTTGTCCACAAGGCACAAAGTAGTGAACATTATCTTCTAAAGATTTAACAGCTTTACACTTCACACTTAAGCACTGAAACCATGTAGGTGTGGGTTTTCTCATGTTGTGTTGGGCATACATCCATTTACATTTTCTTCATATTGATGACCCACAGTCCTGGCACCATGGATTGAGAGGTCCATTCTCTGCTGATGTCTAGTGTCAACTCTGTCAAAGAGAGTTTCACAGTGGGTGTAGTTCTTTATGTGTAACGTTTTGGTGCCAGTGTTTAATGTGCCAAGAACCCATCAGTATCTTTAAGGTTCCACATTGATTATTTTCGTAAGTGATAATATTTTAAAGCTTAAAGTTACCTTAAAGTTCATTACTGCCTAACTCTTAGATCTCTGCTTTTTCACACACATTTTGGAATCTACTTAGCACATTCTACAAGTGTTGAGATAATTTTCTTGGCATTGTATTTCATCTACAGATCAACTAAGGCAAATTTTTTATGCTGTTGGCTCTTGGCACACATAAGAATGTTATAATCAGGCTTGTTTGATGTTTGTTAGTTCTGTTAGATTTCGTTCATAAATTTCAGTATTTGCTGCTAGCATTATTGCCAGATACAGGACATTTGCTAAGGCATTTATAAAAATTAAAAGTTATGCTGGGTACTTGCTGTTTATTTATGAAAATGCAGTTTGTCTCCCCGTTGACATGCAGGCTACCCTCTCAGTGCTTATTAAAGTAACTTTTCTGTAAACATTTTGAACAGACACACATTATTTACAAAGTTAGTCTTTCTTCAACAAAAATCTCAATAGCATACTGTGTAGATAGGATAGTGGAGACATTTAGGCCTAATAGGAATGGTAATTATGATGCTACACACACACACACACACACACACACACACACACACACACACACACCAGTAAAATGTCAAGTTGTGTGCAATCACTAAATTCCTCTAATAGTATCTCATTTTTTCCAGTTTGCTTCATGTGTTAGTCACTGAGAGAAGAGTGTTGAACATTTTAAACACAGAGCTGGATGTACAGTGCTGGGCTTGGTGACACACATCTTTTGAGAGAACACAGTGGGCACACACACGATGTTTCAGTTCTTATATCCTCTTGGACAATTGGATGTTTGCCATTCTGTAGCAGCCTTCATGTATTTTAGCCTAAAATCCATTTTCCAATTAGTTACGTTTTGTCTGACATAGTTTTCTTTACTTTTGATGTATAACCTACCTGAACCATCAGACTCTCAACATGTCGTTTTCAAGCAGTGCAGCGCTGAAGTTTTTAAAGTTCAAGCTGATGGTCTTTAATATATGTGAGTGGACCCTTGTGTATATGTTGTAATTACTAATGTAATGGGGTCTGAATTCATCACCTCACTTCATGTTTTCATCCTTTTCTTTCCTTCTCTGCCTATTCCTTCCTTTCTCCACTGCTTTCTGTTGTCTTGTGTTTTTTTTAATCTTAGATTTTTCTGCTCTGCCATTTACGGTGCTACAACCTTTTTTATTCTTTCAACAGAAGTTCCAATATCCACTATCTTAAAGCCCAATTAATGTCTTCACACTCTTCCTGAACAACACAGGGACTCATGTTTTAATACCAACTTCTTTAGAATGAAGCATGGCTTCACATTTTATTTCTATAATATGACCACACAAACCATCATTATTTTCTTACACGGATATTGTTTGTTTAGATTTATTTGCTAATTTATCTCTCGGGGGTTGCTATTCAGTCCTCCGCTCTGTGATTGCTCTTTCTCTGACTGTTTTCCTCATCATCTGCTGGCGAGTGAACTAAGATTCACCATTGTTACTGTGGTGCATATCCTGGTGGGTTATTCTCGTTTGTTTCTTTGTTTTGTTTTGTTTTGGGACTAGGCTTAAAACATCCTCATTGTTTTCTGTTCTTATGTGATATTTTGGGTTTCTGAAATTTCAGTAACTTGCTCTGGATATAGAAAAAATTAAAAAAAAACCCTGCATCTTGTTTATGATTCTGATTCTATGAGTTTTTGTCCTCTATTGATTCTAAGGACAAAGCATTCAGAGCCTCTCCTCCTTTTATTCTCTTGCCTCCTCTTATTGAATCTGTTATAACCCCTAGTATCTCTACTGTATTTCTACATGTCTTTGACACTCTTCTACATTATGGTAATTTTATTAATTGACCATCTGTGACTATAGTTATGCATTGGATTTTATATAGAACTGTGTTCTGCATTTATGGAAAATCAATTTGTTTCAAGTCGGCTTCAACCTCATTTAAGTTCCTGACTCACATTATCAATCTTCCACACACCTGCTCTCGTGTCTCTCAGAATTCCCAGACCTCTGTCTGTAGCCTTCTGTCTGTCCTCAGCTGCTCCTGCTGTGCTTCTTTCTCAGGGACTGACGCTGCATGAAGTGTGGTCACTTCGGTGAGATGATTTGTCTTGGAAGTTTATATATGTGCAATAATAGTCTAAGGTATAGTTTAAAGACTGACTCCTTTATAGAAGGATTATACCAGCAGTCCTAAATGAGATACACATAGACCAGATACTGGGTCTGTGAAGTGGTATGCATTCAGGCTTCCAGTTTCTGTGAGAAGCAGCCGTGCCTCTCAGGGAAAAGCAAGCAAGCAAGCAAGCAAGCAGACAAACCAAAAATTCATTTTCTCCTTATAGTACATCACTCCTTGAAAATACTATTTTCTTGAAATTCTATATAGTAACAGTTTTCTTCTTTTATTTTAAATTGATGCATGGTCAGAGCCTTTGTGGTTCCAGTGTCCTGGTTTTAGGAAGTGTGTTTTTATGAGAATTCCTCACGTTGGCTGCCTTTCCTTTTCTTCCACTGTCCAAACACCTCAGCAGATACCCTCGTGGGGGAAGCCAGCTCATTCTTCCCTACTTTTGGGCACTGCTTCCACTCAGAAACACCTCCTCTGGACAGCCGTTGTTTCCTTCTGTCTGTTGATGCCTTCAGACGCATTTTAATGCAGCCTAAGTTTCAACTGTCTCTGTTTCTCTTTCTAGATGTTTCCATAGCTTAAATCATTTCCTGAAGTGGTGATTTAATCACCATACAAATTTAACTTTCACTAACATTCAGGAAGTTATCATTTTTTTGTATGAAAAAAAAATATACTGAAGTTTGTTCAGAACCTACAGTTAGATCATACCAGCCACAGATGTGGAATGTTATGCTGAGAGAAGCACGTGACTTCAGGAGTACTTCCGGATCACTGCGTCTACTAAGAACCAATCAGGCTTGAAGGGCTCATTAGCAGAAACAGGATGACATCAAGGAATCATAGTGGAATCTCTTAGACTGAATTGGAGGTTCGAAAAGCTAGCCATAGTAAGAAGGCCCTTAGAAGAAGTGGATGCAGATGGACAGCCGGAGGAAAGTTTAGGATCCAACAAGAAACTTTTAAAAGAAACTTTTACTAGTAATAGATTCTTTACCGTGTTTTAAACCACACAGAAAATGAATGAATATGTTATTTTCAGAAAAACAAAACCACAAATAATATTGATAAAGAGCTGTAGAGCACCCACGACACCCTACCCAATCTCAGCTCCCTTCCCATGTTAACCATGTTTTAAGTTGATAAATAAACACCTATGACTTCTCTATTTATTCACACGCTTATCTGTGCCTACACATCCACGCTCAAGCATCCTTTGTCTTACATTTCAGTGTCATTTGTAGGTTGTATGGTATTTCCGTGTGTCCAGACATGTTTTTAATCAACTCTTCTGCCTGCCTGGCCACAGAACTCTCCAGTCAGCCCCTTAAGAATTGTGAAGACATGGTTTTGCTCTTCACACTTCCGTATTATCTGTAAAGAAGCTGACCCCACACTAGCTTTCAATCTGTCACCTACAGTTTTCTTCCTGGAAATGTTTGGCAATTGTCTCGTGCTTTAGATACTGTAGATTCTGGTTTGGGGCTTTTACATGGATCTATTTTTTTCCTGTTGTTGTTCTTGAATACACGTTAGATCTGTTGATAATTAATCTATGCCTTTGCAGAAACATTTCCTATCCCAACTCAATGATATTTGTATCCTTTGGTCTTCTTTGGACAACCTTCTCCCTAAGCTCCTGTCCCTGGGCATGCAGCTACATACTGCCATGTTACCACCCATCCACTTGCTTGTATTCTAATTATTTAGTGATCTCCTGTATATAGTTGCCTGCTCTTTTTCCTTTGACTCTTTTGTCTCTCACTATCATTTTAGGAGAATCATTATCACTTCTCAACAAGATTCCTAAAGAATGTCTATATCAGTTGTATAATATGATTCTACATTTTATGCTTTTTTATAGTATACCAAACATATCCATACACACACACACACACACACACACACACACACACACACACACACACACGGCAGTAACAGAATTCCTTTATATTATATATATTCAGTGTTTTATGATGAACAAATAAACTTTAAATTGTCAAATATTTCTATAGCTAATTTCCATGCTGTATACTGTAACTCATAAGAGGGATGTATGTGGGAAATGAGGATGGTTAGCGAGTGGGGTTGCAGTCCAGACACGAAGTCTGGATGCCACACTGCAGGCCTGAGCCTGGCCTCACCACCCCAGGAGTGGAGTGCTCTGGCTTCTTTCTATTTCTGGTAAATCAACATATCAGCTTGCTTAGGTTAGAGTCCTATCTTAGGATTGCAGGCTGAGCAATACCTCCTTTATTTCTCCTTTCGATGAATATAAATTAAAATTACCTCCAGCTCATCAGCATACCTTTATGTCAATAAGAATACAGCAATAATTTAAATGCCAGATATGAGCAGAAGCCCAGTGGGGAAAGTCTCTATTAAGGAAGAGAGGGTGACACTGAGGAAGGAGCACCCCTGCACACAGGCAAAAAGGCAAGCACAGCCCTCAGGGGCACACAATCGAGTACTGAGTTAACAAGCTGCCTTCCCCCTCTGTGAAGATAAACCTGTAGTAAATAAAAGAGGGAACAGTAAGAGCCACAGGAACAAACACACTGGCTGCAGACTCCATCCTTTCATCTAACACCGTGCAACAGGGGTGCAAAGGTTGATTGAAAAGAAAAGAGACTGGAGTTTTAAAATACCAGGCTTTGTACTTGAATAGCAAGTATGGGGACAGCTAGGCAGAAAGGCCCAGTTGGTCATCTGTTCCCTACATCTAGACAGAATGACAAGTGTAGAAAGTACCACATATTGTACACCATTCAAAGAGAGCATGCACTAATGACAATATGATTTTCTTAAATGTATGTTCTCAGTATTGAAAGATATGTTTTATCAGAGCTCATGCCAAAGCAATGAGCTGTTGTACCTTTATGTCTGTCTATACAGCCACCTCACTACTCCACACACACACACACACACACACACACACACACACACACACACACACACACACACACACGAGACAGCCTTCTGTACTCATGGGATTTATGAATTCAACCAATCATGGAATCATGAATCAGAAATGTTTGAAACAAAATTGGATTTGTACTGACCATGTATAAATGTTTGTTTATGTCAGTGATCTTTAAATAACGACAATAACATCCACCATCACAGCATTTACATTGTATTAGGAATTAAAAGTGAGTTGAAAGCAATGTGCAACTCTAAGCTAACACCATGCCACTGTATATAGGAAACATGAGCATCCATAGATTGTGGTACTCGTGATGGCCCTGCAAGCAAGTTCTCATGAATACTGAGGTATCAATACATATTCAAGTGTATCTTATAGATGCACTGATAGATGGATTGTTGGATATGGGGGCTTCTTTTAAATTAACTGCTTGTTAGTTACAAGTGATAAGAAAAACCCAGTCTCTTTTACTCATCCATAAGTAAGGATTTTATTTACAAATTAGATATCTAGGTGTTGAGAGCTTTAATGTGTAGCCTTTGGGATTTACAATTCTGTTAGCTTTAATGCATATGCAGAATGTCCCCAAAGGCCAGCATCCATGCATGGACCAAAATGTAACACAGCTGAGGACACCACCCATTATTCTTCATCCTGGGCTCTGGGGACATCTCATGTAGCAGCTTTTGTTGTGTTTTAGTTCCACCAATAAGATTTAAATACTGCTTGCAGATTTTAGACATGACAGTGTTGTGGGGTGAGCTCTGAACATTTAGGTACAGAATTCAAAAGAAAAAGTACAGATCTTGAACTTCCAGCTGAGCTGAAATGAGAGCCAAGCTAGAGAAAAGGGAATAAGCATGAGTCACATGCAAAAGCGTTGCTATGATTGGGCCCTGGCAGGGGCAGACATTATGTGTCACCATCTTTCTGGCAGTAGCAGACATCTACTGGAATAAGACCACAAAGTTAGATGTCAAAAGCCAGTCCACTTTTTCTATTAGGAATATTTTATATCTTAATTTTTAAGGCATATTAACCACCTCCTAATGTTTCCTTCTGGCCCCGTGAGTGGGTTGGTGTATGTGTATGCAATATTTTATGTTAGAGCAGATATTATTAAGATATTCTGAGTTTTTAAGGAGGAAACAGTTTTTAACTATGTATTTGGTGTATGTGTGTGTGTGTGTGTGTGTGTGTGTGTGTGTGTGTGTGTTTGTGTGTGATAGATGGAGCATTTGCCTAGCATCCTTGGGGCACTGGGTTCAATCCTGAGTACCACAAAACCTGAAGGAAGAAAATTCTGACTTTTACTCTGCAGACTCAAGTATTTCAGCAATGAAAAATGAGAATGCTTTTTCTACAAAATAGGAGATTTTAAAAGTTTTTTCTTAAAATACTGCCAAACTTTTCTAATAACATATAAACACAGTAGAGAAAACTGAAAAAGAAATCAAGGAAATGCTGGTGTCATCTAAGCCATACACCTCTTGTTCCCAGAGAAATCCAGGCATTCATGAAGCTTTGTTATTTGCCTCCGTATAAACATCTGTCACAGCAGGTGTTGGGTCATGAGAGGACATGGTGTCCAGAAAGTCTGAAATTAGATTGGAAATCTCCCAGGTGACCAGTTCTCTTTCAGTTGACTCAAGTGACTCACTGCACCTAGCACAGCCCCTGAACTGCCTGTTTGTGACATGGCTGTGATTTCAGTCCCAGCAGATATATCCCTAAACATGGTCACTGAAGATGCGAGGGCCACAGGTCCAGTGAAAGAACAGAGGCAACCATTCCCTTTCTAACTGATAGATGAAACTGACCATTTCCGTCATTGCTCTGAAATTCTGCTCCTTACAAAATTGGTTGCCCCATGTCTTGTGTGGGTAATTCTCTGAGTTAAGAGCTGTCCCTCCCACTTCTTCCCTTCCCAACATGGAGGGAAAGTCTGTTACAGAACTCCGTGCATCTTCAGGAAGAGCAGTGCTGCAGCCTCTGACCTGCAAACCTTCCTTCTATGTTCTCTCAAGGACCAGCACCTCACTAGTGGGTTGCTCATGTCCTGACATCATAAAAGTCTTGTAGAACTCACTGTGTGAGTCCATGGCCTTATAGAACTGACATGAGCCACCAAGCCATCATCATATAGATCCTTTTTTGCCTGTTTCTAGGCTTCAGGTAGCACACTCAGCATGTTATTTTCTATTACTAGGGTATACAATACTTCCCTGTCCTTCTGAGACACACAGGATGTGGACAGCTATGAACCAGTCAAGACTTTTTCCAGTTTGTGGCCCAGAGAGGCATACACAAAACCTTACCTCCTACTCTGTTTTCTCCCCCATTTCCTTTTATATCCAAGTCTACAGTTGGGAGGTCTTGGCTCTCATCATTCTCTATTCATTGTCCCTGGCACCACTGTCTTTGCAGAAATAGTAAGACCGTGGCCTCTCAAGCTGGATTCTGGGTTGAAATGCTCTGAAAAACTCCAAGAAATACCTTGTAATCCTATTTTTCAGGATGTGTATATCCTATCACTGAGAACCTTCTTTTTTAGGAGCCTCATCCTTCCCTAGAAAAACTCCTTCTCAGGTGTAAAGCTAAAGCTTAGAATTGGGAAAAAAATGATTTATTATGTACAAAATGCTTCCCCTCTGCTATGAGATGGAATGGATTCTAACTACTGAAACTAACATTAGCCCCCTATTGGGTGGTAGATGTCTCAGCCGAGCAGCCAGGCAGGCATGGAGCTTTATGGTGTAGGAGATCATGTTGTAAATACTATCATTAGAAGGCACCAAACCATAAACAAAAACAACCTAGCATTCAGGTGGTGTCTTCAGGCGTGGTTGAAATTATATTTTATTATAGTCCTGCATATACTCAGTAAGATATCGTCCATGGAGAGAAAAACTCTCCTAAATACCATGAAGGTAGGTGAAAGCATCTTCCTTGGTCTTTTCTTTGGTTAGCATCTCCTTTATTTCCTCATGTCAAATCTCACTCAACTATAAACTACAAGGACTTACTAACTTCTCAGCCTCCGGGTGTACTTATTCCATTCACCCATTTTTTCTTGTAGAACTCAGCTTCCTTCAGTCTAAACTTTGAGAAGCATAGCAGATGAGCTGTTATTCATTGCCTGCCACCGCCTCCCGATCCTTCCAGTGTGTCATCTAGACCTCATTTCTACTTTCCACCAGTTGCTCAAAATCAATGAAGCTACTGACAACGTCCAGCCTACCAAAGCCAAGGAACAGTCATCTTTGGCTACAGTTTGAGTAAATCAATCACATTTTCAGAGCAGGAAATTTGGTCCCAATGTCAGAAGTGGGATACTTGGGAAGTGACAAATAGATGGATCAGTAGGTTGTGACAGGGGCGGCTTTGTTAAACAAGGCACCGGTCTGGCAACTTCTTCAATCTTGCTATGTAAAGACTCCTCTACAGTACTCCGCAAAGACAGGCTGGGTGGATGCTCAGCAGAAGCAAGTGGTGCATTTTGGGACTTTGGAGCCTCCAGAAGTGTCAGCTGCATAAACTCTGTTCTGCATCCATTAGCCATCCTGGAAGAGCATGTTGTAGCAGTAGAAAACATACTGACAGAGCAGCTTCAGACACAGTGAGCAGTTCTCTTCATGCTGATGTTTGATTTACTCTTGTTCCCCGCTACTCTGATTTCAGCCCCACATTCTAGACCCCCCGTTATGGTTTTCCTTTCAATTTCTTTCTTTCTTTCTTTCTTTTTTTTTTTTTTTGCCAGATTTTAATGTTCTCTTTTTTTCAAAATATATCAAGGTTTTTATGTATCCCATCATATAAATGTGGGTAGATTTGGGATCCCCAATCTCCCCTTTCGCCACCAGTATTTTAAGCATAGAAATCTCACTTGGAGAAAGGATACAAATTTTAAATTCTTTAATCGTTTTGGCTTGAATTCCTCCACCTGTAAGTACCTTAAGAAGTGTTATAATGACATCAGAAGTCATAAACATGGCTCTACTCAGAAAATACACATATTGCAGAGCTATTTTCAAGAGCAGGGCCAGGATGGGTCAGCTAGTGCTGCCAATTGTTCCTATAGAATTTGGAAGAAGTCATTTTAACATCCCGTTCCTGACATTTTAGAGCTTATAAGTGTGACTTAGCCTTAGCTTTGGATAGAGATTGAAGATGAACTCTTCTAAATGTAAACTCATTTTTCCAAGTCTGAACATCTTTGGACTCTGTAGACGATGGTGTGTAGAAGGGTAAGATTGGAGAGATATGCTTCCCACAAGAAAGTAATTTTATCTCCAAACTGCTTCTTCCCCCAGGTTCTATTCAGCTTCACTTACCACCACTTTATTAAGACTTTTAGAAGATTGAACCAGAAACAGCACATTCTATAGAACGAACTGGGAAAGTATTAGTTTGGCGTCAGATGCCAGCGAGTTGAGTCCCTGCAGTGGGAAGACTGTTAATGTGATGGCTGAGGTAATTTTTATACAGACACATTGCTGACTGGGTTACAGAGCTGTTGTGAAGACCGAACTTACATTTTAGGAGACTCTTGTTTTCCCAAAAATAGTACCTTCTGGTTACCTGGGAAAATGACTGTTCCAAAAGATACTACACCCTCTCCGTGTTGCAGGATGAAATGCATGTGAAAAGTAATGGGATTCCGTGGGAAATCTTGTTTGGTTTATGATGAATGAGTGCTATGGTTTGAATATGATTTCTTTCCTTTGGAACCCATGGAGATCTAATCCCTACCCTGAGATGTTAAGAAGCAGAATAAGGGGAGACATTTAATAGGAGATTAGGGTTCTGCCTTAATGAATGGCTTCATGCTCACATGTGACTAGGAGATTAATGAGTTATCTTAAGGAATTGTTAAACAGGGTTGCTATAAAAGCCTATTCCATGTGACGCCCTTTGCCACCTTGGAACTCTGCCAGCAAGAAAGTCATCATCTGATGTGGCCTCTGGACCTCAGATCAGAACCATGAGCTGCAGTAAACCTCTTACCAGCTCAGGTAGCCATTGTATTGTGTTATGAACAACAGAAGTAGATTACAAGAGGGATAATCGTCTTTCTACAGTGGCAAACTCCAGTGGGAACTCTGTATAAATTCTAGGAAAACCCTGTGTCAGAAAACCACAGAGTTCAAGCCAGTGGTGTGCTAGAATGTGTTTAGCAAGGGGCTTTTCTATAAAGAAAAGGTGTCCTATTCTTAGAGCTTGGTATTTATCATGGTATAAGTTCTTGTACAATGTCCAACTTTAAACAATCAAATAGATGATTTTGAACAAGGGTTGGGAGAAGATACTGTGATAACCACCATACAGATCCTAAATGTTAAAATATAGGTTGATAATGATGGATAGAGGTACCATTTTCTTTTCCCAGTTGAAAATTTAAAGCCCGCTATGCAATAGGCACCTTTTAGTTGAATTAATGAAGGTAAACAATAGACACTGTTCACCCAACTGTAGCTTGGTACAGGAATCATAGTTCCCACAGGCCAGAGAATTAAGCAAAGACACTGGACTTTTTATTATTGATGGCCACAAAACTGAAAACAAACTATTTTCATTTTCTACAGGATGAGAACACCAATGTGCATCATCAAGATATAATTATAGACTCCATCTCTCAGTGGTTAGCTTAGAGGAGCACTATCGATTCTAATTTATTTTTCTAGGCCATCAAGGCTCCATTGCTCTATCAGTGACCCTATGGACTCATTAAATCTTTCAGCATGATATTTATGCAGCTGTTTAATGAGTCCTCCAACACCTTCAATTCTCTGAATCTCATGCCTATTATTTTAGAGGTAAATGTCTGACTTTAATTAATCATATATCCTTTATGGACTCAAAGGAGATCACAGAAAGGTTCCAGAACTTTCTGTTGGTAAAAGGATTCTTATTTCCACATTTAAAGATCTTCAAACACACACACTGTGGCCCTTAGTGGTCCCTTCAAGTATTTAGACATCCTTACTCTCAGAGAAATTCCTTTATTTCTTGCTTATACCTTTCTAAATGTAACCCAAAGTACTTGCATTGCCTCTGTTGTCAGCAGGGGGCGGGGGAGGGATGGGGCAGTGGGGGGAAGCAAGGTGAGGGGTCATGCACTCCAGAGAAGCCCATTCCTGCTGTGTGAGTGACATTTAAATACAATCTAGGAGATGGCTATCTTTCAAGATGTTCTTTAGCTTTTCTAGTATCCATGGGGGTCAGGGGGTGGGAAACGAGAGTATAATAAATGTAACTTCAAAGGATATATGAAAGCCAATTGCTTAACAAATAAAACTAGGCCCATAGCAAAGCCTACACATGATCCCTTCATATACACTAGCTCCTTGTACACATTAGCTCCTAGTATACACTAGCCCCATATACACACACGAGTTCCTAGTACATACGAGCACCTTTCTAGGATACTTAAGAAGAAAGCTTAATTATCAAGGATGTTTATAGAGTGCTGGGGACGCAGCAGATTTTACCAAGGAGAGAGTGAGATGGCAAGGGAGTCAAATCCATTTAATCTCTAGTTTGAAATCAGTAACTACACACATATGCTAAAGGTAAGTAGAGGTAGGGTTAGTGGGGAGGATATTCATGGACTCCCACACCTCAGGTTCCTCAAGTGTACCCCATAGAGAACAAGAAGACAGCACAAGTGACATGGTCAGAAGGTCTTGATAACAGTGCACGCTGGATAAATGCTATTATTAGGATAAAATCTAATACATTTTATTGTAGGTAGCTGACTTTTAGTATACCAAATCATAGAGGAGCTGTGTGTTCTATTCTTTGGTGGTTCCTGCTGGCAATGTCTAGAACACAGCAAACACTTAATAAATATTTTTAAATAACATGAATTTCCCCCAAGGCAATATTTTGGGGGAATGGGACTTTCAATAGATCCTTAACTTTTAAAAAGGTTTCTTTTGTTTTAATTATGTTAATTACGATTATATGCGAGTGTTGTGCCATTGGAGTCCAGAAGAAGATGTCAGATCCTTTGGAGGTAGAGTTCAAGGCACTTGTGAGCTACTTGACATCATGGATGCTAGGAACTGAACTTGGGGCCTCCGTAAGAAGAGCAGTGAGCTTTCCTAACTGCTGAGCCATCTCTCCAGCTCCTCATCCCCCTAGGCTTCTTATCTAATGATTTACATCCACACAAAAGGAGCAAGCACTTTACTTAAAATGTTGCTCAACAGTTATCTTTCACTATTAAAAAGAGACATTATAAGGATCACTCGAAACCTGGTCTATCTGTTCAGCTCCATCTATTGATCTTCAGCTAATAACTCGCAGTGTACTTTCTCATCAATGATGAAAGTGTGCACTCACAATTTTAAAAACATGAACTTCACCTATTGCACACAAGTACTCCTGGGAACTACCTTCTTCATATCACAAGCTGTGTGTACTACTAGCTTTAATTAATTTGCTCATTTTTATAGTTGATATATGGAAATAGAAGTGTTTAGTGAAAAATAAAAAAAAACATTTTGGGAAAATTAAAATTGGAACAAAAATGACTTTTTATATACTGTTATGTAAGAACAATTTGTCTTTTTTTAAACTATAAAATACTATAATTGGTTTTTTTTTCTGGTTTAGCAGTGAGACCTATTTTTCATGAGCAGTGTGAGGTTGGTTTATTTTTACATCACCCTTTGTCTCTGAGCAGCTAAAGGGAGCAAACTAACAATGTGATTAAAGATTTTTTGGGAAGTCAAGGTATTATGGGAATAATCTTTTAACAGATAAATCATTTTGGATCCCTTGTTTATTTGGTTGATTGTTTTGTTGCTGTGTGGCAGGCTAGAAGGTCAGTTGTTATCCTGAAGGGAATGAAGTTGTAAATGAGGCCATTCGAAGCTGAACAGAATACTAGGGCAGAACATAGCATGCATAGTCCCTATGCATTTGCTTTGAAAATAAAGCTCAAGTCTTGCATTTTTAGGGTCACTGTCATTTTTAAGTTTTGAGAGAATCCAAACCCATCACATAAACTGTCTCACAATGGCTCTCCAAATAAAGCCAGTGAGATGGCTCAGCTGCTAAAGACACTGGCTGCCACGGCAGACCTGAGTTTCATCCCTGGCTCTCACAGAGTAAAAAGAAAGAATCAACTCCTACAAACAGTCATTTGACCTCCACACAAGGCTGTGGTGCCTTCTTTTCATGAAAAGAAAGAAACCAACAGTCAGCAAAAAACCCACAAGAAAGAAGCCTTAACATTCAGATCCAAGTGAGGAAGGTGTTTCTAAATTCCCCTTAGGGGTTGCATGTACAAGATGGAAACCTGTGTAAACCAGATTTCCTCTTTCCCAGGAATGAGCTCTATCACCGGGTCACGTCGGTACAATCACCGATGAGACGGTGCCGTCCGAATCAGAACCAAGCTCTAACTTTGCCCCTCAAATGTTCTCTGTCTCTCTGTGTGTGTCTCTCTGTCTGACTGTCATCTCTGACTCTGTGTCTGTCTGTCTGTCTCTCTCTTTCTCCCTTTCTCTCTCCTTCCCTACCACTCACCAAGAGAAAAATAATGATATCAAAGGGGCAAGCTTATGATTAGATAAAAACAAATTTCAAGTTTAGAGGCAGCTTACAGCTTTTTCTGTAGGCTTAAGACAGAATGTAGGAATGTTCGAGAACTGTGGCAGTCACGTCACAGAAAATGAGGGCCACCTGGTTAGAAAGGCCGATTCATCTGCCCAACTAGAGCTCTTGGATCAGGATATATGCTTAACAGCATGCCCAAGTAATTCACCAGCCCACTATGATAGAATCAGCACCAAAGAAATGTTGCTATTAAAGAAAGATTATTTTAAATATTTTAAATGTTTCTTAATCTATCAATTCCCAATGAAAGCATTTCTATGGATTATAGTACAATATTTCAGAACAGATACATGGCACATGTGTATAAGGTCAAAATGATTGATGTACTCATTACTTCAAACATACCATGGTGTGTGTGTGTGGATTCAAAATCCTTTCTACTAATTACTTTGCATATACAATTAAATATTGTTGGTCAGAATTAACAAGGCTGTTTAAGAAGTTTGACTTTTTTTTTTTAATCACAAGCATTTCTCATGTCTCCTCCCAAATCCACACCTGGAATGGCACAGACTGGTTTTCAGATAAGTTTCAGGAATACAATAGATTTTTACAACACAGCGGTAAGCTAAAGTCCTCTGTTCAAAGTTCAAAGCTGCAGTTTGCCTCAGTCTCTTGATGCTGACCCAGCATCCCTGCTGCATGGGTGTGATCTAGTGCTCTTGATTCTATGAACTCAGGGCTATGAGCTGCCCTCTTAACTCCAAATGCCACTCGATAATAAAATTAACTTTGTAGAATTTTTACCAGGAATACTATGGTGCAGAGTAGAATGGATTAAGATTCGCTGAGAGACTACTCTTGTGCTCTTAGGGTGGGGGGCTGTCTGTGTGGGTAAGGGGGTTAGTGGGAATCACTGGAAAATACACTTTCAGACTGGGAAGAAGAGCTGAAGAGCAAGAAAGAAAACAAAGCAAGATTAAACAGGGAAGCTAATTCCGTAGACAGAAGGAAACGGAAGAAAGAGGAGGAAAGAGTGGGAGTTTATGTTTGTTGGAAAGAATGCAAAGATAGAGAGCAATACCAGAAGGGTACAGGAACGGCCAAGGGATGCATTCCAGATGTGCTGGAAACTCCCCGGGGGAACAGGAGGGACTGTGGAGGTGGGAGGGTGAGGACCAAACAGGCAAGTCCACCCTGCCTGCCTGCGCAGGGCATGGCCACACAACCACCCCTCTCTCAAAAGGGCCCTCCCACCCAGTCCTACCTGGCTAGAAGGACGGTGCTCACCACTTGAGAGCTTGAGGGTTGGGGGGAGTAAAGTTGGGGGGAACAGAGGGATCCTCATGGCAACCTTCCGACAAGACTGAGGAGGGGCCTTCCCCCTGTGTGGAGAAAAAGGGAGGCTGTCATTTCTCTGTCAAGGAAATGGCTTTCTGAGTCACCTGGTGTATCAGACTTAGGTCTGGGTGGTCCCTGGCTGTGACATCCTGGTGTAGCAGTTTCACAACCCCTCTTCCCTCAGCACCAGCAGGGTAGCATGGGACCCAGCCTGCCAAAACCACAGTGGTTCTGCTCATCGACTTCTTGGCTTTTCCCCATCTTCTGCAGGGATTAGATACTGAATGTGGAGACAATGGTGTATATCCCACTATATCAAGAGTCTCGAGAAAAGATGATATTGATTGACAGCTTTTCCCTGGGATGAGTTGATCCAACAAGTTGAGTTTTCATACTCCACTTTTCATTTGCAAAGAGAGAATGTTTTTAAATGCAGTTAATTTAAATATCTCTCTATGTAAATTTAAAAAAAAAGTCAAAAATCATTACTGGAACTCCCTTCAGCAGCATCTATGTGGTTACAGAAGCCATGTTGAGATTATGACAGCCCATGAATAAATTGGCATGCAAATTAATGAACTGTTCTATATTAAACAATTACTTTCAAATATTTACTGAATAGGAAGAATGTGGCAGGCATTGTTCTGGGGTATTTAGAGTGCTTGGACATCAGCAAACACAGGTAGAGAAAATAGAAGATCATGTCCCCTTGCAGCTTGTCCCCTACTGGGGAAAGACAATCAGAGTTCAGAAGGAAGTCTATGACTGAAGGAGGAGTGGCTCCATACAGTGAATCACAGAAGAATATAAAGGAAAAAAAGGCCAGAAATGGAAGTCATTGTGGTATACAAATTTCAGATATTTTTTCATCTTTATGTGTTTGGGTGTTTTTACCTCAGTGTATGTCTGGACTCCATGTTTGTGCCCAGTGACCACAGAGGCTAGAAGAGTGTGCTGGGTTCCCTGGAACTGGGGTTACAAACAGATGTGGGCCTCCATGTGGCTGCTGGGATTTAAACTTGTGTCCTCTGGAAAAGCAGCAAATGTTCTTAACAATCTCTCCAATCCTGGCAGGCTCAGATGTAAACAGAGTGACCACTCAAAGCCTCCTCAAGATCAGTGATTTGACAGAGACTTGAAATATAGAAGGAGTTGTCCATTACACCCTTGGGGTACGAGGAAACAATCTGTACAGGAGTCCAGGGTGAGATAGGCTCTTGGTTGGGGTGCAGCAAAAAGGTCAGTATGGCCTAAGCAATGGTAGATGCATGTAGACAGGAAGAAGGGATCCAGAAATGAAAGGGTTGGATCTTGTGAACCTCTACTGTAAGAGAGACAGAGGCCACCAAAAAGGCCTTGGACAGACAAGTGACTCAATTTAATGGTGGACTTTTGCTGCCAAGATAGGACTAGGCTGTGTCCTTTTGCACAGCTCTAGAGAAACCATTTTAAAATCCAAGCGATATGACTGTGCTGTCTTTGGCCAAGGCAAGTAGACTGAACTTTTACTTGATGTCTTAATACATTATGCTCCTGGCAAATCCCAGGGGTCTCTGATTCCATCTAAATCAAAGAGTGGTTAAGTGAAATGCAGTTTGACCCTTTCAGTTAGAAATTCCAAAACTTCCTTGTCAGATTCTGAGATTCGACTAACGATAGTAAACACAGAAGACTTGTGCCAACTGACTTTTGCTTACGTAAGATATATGAATAGGACTCTCATGATTGACTGGCTATACCAATGCTTTTGAGGTATAACCCAAGAAATAGAGAAAGTAACTTAGGGTTAGCTGCTGTTTTCCTGTATAGAACAGAAGTTTCTGCAATTTTCTCAGCACAGAGCCATATACTGGCACTTTTAGGAAAAACTTTCAGCCCCCATATTTGATTTACCAAGGACTTGAAGACCTAAGCTTTACTGTTGGATAAATAATTATATGTCTTTCTTGATCTGAATTCACCACATTCCCCTTCAAAGGCCAAAGGCTTGAGTAAAATCATGTAATGATTTTCAGATATCAATTATACTTTTACATATTTAGCTTCAAAAATGTTTACAATGTTTGATTGATATTGTTAATTGTCCCATTTATCACAAAGAAGAATTTGAAAATTAGAGATATAGTGAGAAGTTAGAATCCAGTTAATAGTGGAAAAATGCAGGCAAACCATGCACCATGACATGAACGCAAGACAGGAAATGGAGAGAAATCCCCAAGCTCCCATCCGTGAGTATGCAGGGGTTTTGTTTGTATGTCTGACACTGGGAACATGGAACATGTCAGTAAGTTCTCGATGTTAAATTTGTGTTTACCGAGAAGACTTAGAACCATAACTCAAGACCATCTACTTAGCAGGTAGAGTGTATTCCCTCTGGAGTCTCTGCCTTCCGTCCAGTATAACTAACTACATATTTCCACATCTCCTTGTTTCTGGGAAGGGAAAAATCCAGAAAAGAGATAGAAAGCAAGCAAAGATTTAAACCTGACTGAGCGAGTACCATAGAGTCAATGCATTAGACAGAGAGTGAGAAAAAAAAAAAACAAACTATCTACAAGGAAGCACAGAACAAAAAGATGGAAACAAAACCAACCCTAAAGTTAAGGGGAAAAAGATGGAGTAAGAGTGTATTTGGCCTGAGAATACACACATGAATAATACACGCAGACATGTGTAATACACAAGTGCACACACATACACACACACATACACACACACACACACACACACACACACACACACACACACTTTCACACAGAATAAAATCCCCGAAGTTAAGGAATACATTGGGAAGAAGGGCCCATTGTTTGCTACTGTGGCGGCTGAGAGTTCTGGCAGAACAGATGAAGTTATCTGTCTGGCCATTTCATTTCAAACACACAGATACATTTTAGAGTTGTCTGTCTGGTCATTTTAAACACAGAGATACATTTTAGAGTTATCTGTCTGGCCACTTCAAACACACAGACACATTATAGAGTTATTTGTCTGGCCATTTCAAACACAGAACCATTAGAGTTATCTGTCTGGCCATTTCAAACACACAGATACATTACAGAGTTATCGTCCAGGCCATTTCAATTACCCAAATACATTAGAATTATCTGTCTGGCCACTTCAAACATACAGATACATTATAGAGTTATCTGTCTGGCCATTTTAAACACATAGATACACTATAGAAACAGTGTAGAAGATAAAAAAAGAAACCCCAAACCCAAGAACTATAAATGAGGTCAAAGGGAAGAAGTAAAAATTATGTCTAAAGAACTACACTAACTGATGCAGGAAGGCAAGGTGGCAGAATTTTATCCCCAATGAACTACCAGAAAGTAACTGCCAACACAAAATTCTATATCCAGAGAAAGTATCATTGCAGAGGGACGATGATGTGGATTTTTGTCCATATTTTCAAGATTGAATGATTGATTGATTTTATATGAGTTCGCTGTAGTTGTCTTGAGACATGCCAGAAGAGGGTATCAGATCCCATTATAGATGGAGTGAGCCATTAGATGGTTGCTGGGAATTGAACTCAAGACCGCTGGAAGAGCAGTTAGTGCTCCTAACTGCTGAGTCATCTCTCTAGCACCTTTGTCCAGATTTTATGTTTAATGTTCAGAAAGGAAGGCTGCGAGTGTGTGGATAAACTGAATGAACACCAATAGCACAGCGTGCACTAGTCTCCTGTCTTAGGGGTTTAAAAGTCCCTATGGTCATCTCATGCCATTACCTTTTTCAGTGTCTTCAGTAAGGACATCTAAAACCAAGGGACATAGTGTAAGATTAGATGGATAGATACTTCTTTAGAGCCACTGAAGGACCTCTCACTGTGTACCAGTGGGCTGTATAACACATGTTGATAGTTTTACTGTATTTCAGAGTATTGGCCAGAGATTTTGAGGCTTTATTTTTTATGAAAATATGTTCCAAGTTTAAAAAGTCTCCACAACACAACACATCTAAAAACTAAGTTGAAATTGGACAAAGGGAAACGAAAATGGTCCCCAATTCCCTGGTATCCCCCCTTAGGAAAGCAACATGTCGCAGTTCTATGTTCAAGAAACTAAAGAATAACCATATTTTCCTTCTAAGAAGACAATCCTTTACATAGGTAAAAAATGAAAAACAACCTCATATAGAACCAACTTAATTGCGTTAATTTGACGAGTATAGCATGGCCCAAAGGCTCTTGGCTCTCACTCAGGAGTTTGGGTTCTCCTATGAGAAGTTCTAATTGATACTGGCAGGAAAATCTATTCTTGTCCACCAAATAGCAAAGATTAGAGGAGGGACAAATGAATTAGTGAAAGAAAGGTCTAACTTTAAATCCTCAAGTTAAGCCTTTCCATGTGAATACCCGGGTAAATGTCAGCTGCACCCACACATCTCAAAGAGCAGCAGCGGTTTCTAGCATGATTGACTTCATATCAGAGATGAGTCACTCACCTGCCACAGAGATGTCAGAGGAGAAATAAGGAAAACTACTCTATGTCCCTCTGGTTGAGAAAAGAGGAGGGGCAGGGTAGGAAGGATGGGCGCGGTAGCTACATGATTAAATGTTTTTCAGAAATAAATGAAAATGCCCTAAGGCTTCCTGGAATTCTCTCTCGATGATGAGCAAAATTAAAACAGAAAACCTATGACTTAAGAAACCCCAGTGACAAATTAAGTGTCAGACAAAAAAAAAATCAAAAAACAAAAAACAAAAAACAAAAAAACAAATTTATCGACTGGTGTTTATTTTGAGGCAGGCAGACAGTTCATTAAAAAGTCTGTCAAAAGACCAATTCCTGTAACAAGAGCTGTTAGCTGCAGAGTGATCAATATACATTGGGATATTTGCAATGGATTAAGGCAACACGCTAAAATAATCCTCTTTCAAATGTTCAGGAATAAGAGCAGAAGGTCCCCTGTATCATCATAACTTGTGGTTATTCAAGCCCACACTGGTCATGGCTGCTCGATATCGGCAGCTGAGCTTCTGAATTACTTCCAACATGTTTTGTATACATTAATTCTTTCTTATTGGCCTGGCAAACTCAGGTATAGAAATCCTGAAGAAACCAATTATGTCACCGAGTTGGAAGCCTGGACAGTGTTCTTGCAAGCAACTTCCAGATTCTGTGGTTGAAGTTTGCAAAAATATGTATCTTAGACACAATTGAAGACATACATTTAAGGGCTCAATGAAGCAGTTGACTGCCAGGAAACATGTATCTGAATATTTCTCTGGAACTGAGAATTCTGTTGAAAAGGAACTGAATGTCTATCAAGAATGTCTATTGTTTGTAACTTAATAAGTCTCAGTGGGATTTACAATGGGCAACTTGATCTCATGTCAAATCAAGGGTCAAAATATTTATTTCTTGTGTAAATTACCTGTGAGGATCACATACCTCCATTTTATTTATTTATTTGTGATGCTCTCAGAAGTTACATGCGAAGAGAACTGACACAGTGTAGTCATTTAGAATGGAGACAAAGAACGAATTCCACCTATCACAAGGGTCTGCTACCTGTTGCAACATGGGGCAGTCCAAATTAAGCTTTCACACTGGGGCTATCATCTGCTCCCCATCAAAGAGGGACCGAAGACTGAAGATGCTGGTTCTGATGAGCCATGTTCTCCTTTGAATGTTTTGTTCCAGGTCCGTAAGAGTAAAGGGGACTCGGGGCTTCATCCAGAACCTGAGTTTGTTGCTGAGTAAAGGCCCCACAAAGCTCTATTTTGTATGAACCCTTCAAGGCAACTTGTTCCCTATTGAGTCAGTAAAATGTATTGCCACTGATGTACAGGGACTTTCACCAACTGGTGGTTCGAATTTCTCTCTTATGTTAAACTTTTTGTTTGTTTTTCTTTTTTTTTTAATTAGATATTTTCTTTATTTCAAATGTTATCCTCTTTCCTGGTTTCCCCTCCAAAATTCCTCTATCTCCTCTCCCCTCCCCCTGCTCACCAACTCACCCACTCCCGCTTCCAGAAGATGGCCTAGTCTATCAAAAGGAAGAGAGGCCCTTGGTCCTGTGAAGGTTCTATGTTAAACATTTTAAATCTCCTTTTACTTTTAACAGATAAGAATTTGTTTGTCAACAAGGAAGAAAGACATACAGATAAGTCTAGAGTTAAGAACATCTCAAAATAGTAGATAAGGACAAAAGAGTGTTCTTAAAAGAGCTTTCTTCGTGTTAGGACCATGAGTGTGGATGCCAGCATGTGCCCACTGCATATAAATGAAGCAGATGAAGGCAGGGTGAATTATTCTATTCAATAATAGGCTGAATTGCACTGAAGAAAGAGGAGAGATGCTATAGAGTGGTATTTTTTATTATAAGCAAATGATTGTGCATCATCAGGTTCTACTTAGAATTTTTTCCTGCCCCCCATTTTTTGAGAAGGAATACTGTATTCCAGACCTAACCATGACATTTGGGCATTTTTTCCCTGTGAAGGTTGATGGCTATATAGTCAGCTCCACTTGTTTGTCAAAAATTCAGGACAGTTCATAAATTTCTAGACATCATAAAACAAGTCTGCCTTGCCATCGCTCTTGGTGAACCTGTTTCATAGCTACTATTGATGGATTTTGTTTCCCTGAGTTTTTCCTCTTTATTTTTGTTGCTGCCCTGATTAATTTTGGTCATATCTAATGTCAAGCTCCAAGGCCCTTCCAGTACCATACTGAAGAGGGATGATTTCAAAGGCAGTGCTAGTCATTTTTCTGGTCCATATCCACAGTCAGAGGCACACTACGGTCTCCATCATCCTGGCCTTTCCTAACCTACACTTGCTCTCCAGTGTTTCAGTGTCTATCTTTGTATCCCACGCTTGATCTTGCCATTTCCCTCCGCTGATTATCCCTGCTACTTGCAGGTCTAGACCTGAAGTGTCCCTCAGAGGTCCATGAATAAACACTTGGTCTACGGCACAAGTGCTATAAGGAGTTCAAGGAGCCTTTAAGTAGTGAGGCCTTGCTAGGCATGGCACCTTACATACCTTTAATCAGAAATGAGAAGGTGGAGGTATAAGGACCACTGTTAAGATGGTGTAAGCTGCATGATAACATGGTCTCAATTTATCTGTTTATTTATTTATTTGTTTATTTATTTATTTATTTTTAAGGGCATCTAATGGGACAAAATGAGTTTAGTGAGAATTTGACCTTGAAGAAAACTAGACTCTGGTCTGTGCTTCCTGTTTCTGATTTCTGGCTGCCAAGCATGAACATGGATTCTTCCACCATGTGCTATCTCTGTGACCTGGTGTGCTAAGAAAGGGCCAATGCAATAGGGCCAAACACAGCAGGCTAACATATATGAGCTTAAGAGCCAAACTAAATTTTCTCTTTTTAAGTTAATTGCTTCCGATATTGTGTCACAGTAGCAGAAAGCTTTTGTTATCAATGTTTTTTCATTTGCTAAATATCTTACAATATTACCACATGTGATATGTTTTGTTTTGTTGGAGACAGGGTCTTATATAAACGGCTTCAAGCCTGATAGCTAGCCAAGGATGACCTATGAAACTCCTGATCCTCCTGCCAAGTACTGGGATTACAGATGTGAGCTACCATGGCTGGCTTCACGTGCACTTTCTTATTTTATTATCAAAGCAATAGCTCTGTAAACACACTCTTAAGCTCCAAAGAACACACTTCAGCAAATGATTTAGGTTGACACCAAACCAACAGTTTTCAAGGGCTTCCTTCAAATCTGCTTACAACAAGATGACCATAAGAACAGCATCACAGATGAAGAAGCAAATTTATCACGGTACTTAGTAACACTGAGAAATAAAGACAGGAGAATGACTTAGAACTCTGAGGAACACTGTAGATCCTTTCTAAGGACACAAGAAAGAAAGAATAACAGCTGCTAAATATACAGTTGTAGTATAAACTGCTCACCACCCCCAATTAGTATTTATTCACTATTCAATGAGAAAGCATCAATTTCGTTTAGGTTTCTGGTGACTGTAAAACCAAGAAGCTGACCTCCTCCCACCTCTGTGAATGAGTCTTAGGCACTCTAAGCCAGTCATGAATATTATGCTTTCTTTTTTGGGATTTGTTTAGGAACTAGAATGTGGCTCCATTATAGCACCACAGCAGACAAATCTATTTTATGTGTGTGGGGTGGTGGCAGGCCATTCTGGAAGGTTTCCATCACTCTTCTGAAGGGAATAAAGTGAGGATCTTTTCCATACTGGTTTTGAATGGTACCACATAGGAGATAATGCAGGGGGGCTTGGCAGCCATCTCCCACTGACTTTAAAGCCGGGGGACAGCAAGCAACAACAATGAAATTCTAAAAATGCTGATTCTCAGCAATATTGCTGAGTCACTAAACTAGCCACCCAACTCTGGAACTCATCACCCATCCCTAGAAGTGGCTAGCTATCCCTAGAAATGGCTACCCATCCTCAGAACTGGCTGCCTACTTAATGTGGTTTGAATGAGAAATGTCTCCTCTAGGTGCATGTATCTGAACACTTGATCCCAGCAGATAACACTGTTTAGGTGGATTATGGAACTTTTAGGACATGGAGCCTTGCTGGTGGAGGAACATCACTGGAGGTGACCTTTCAAGTTGTATAGCTTTATACCACCTTCTCTTTTCTCTCTGCTTCCTGCCTGTGGGTAGAGATATACTCACCCAGTTTCCTGCTCCAGCAACCTGCTCTCCTGTCTCCCTTGCCATTACATATGCTCTCCCACATTTCTCTCTCTCCGCAATGGTAAACCAAAATAAACCTTTCTATAAGTTGCCTTTGGTCATGGTGTTTTATCACAACAGAAAAACAATTAATACAGCATCTACTGTATGCCTGGAACTGTCCTCCCACCCCTAGAATTATGACATGACTCAAACAGTAATAATGTAATTTATTAAGTTGGCACTATTTAAGACAATTATTTATTTAGTTTGCTAGAAATGTGGCCTCGCTATATAAGCTAGATGAACCATGAGCTCTCAGTTTTCCAGCCTTCATTTCCCAAGTTAATGGGATTATATATGCATTCGAGCATGCCCAGAGGGTTGAAATTGATTTTCTGTAAAACTGTACTCTGGTAGATAAATTGCCAAAAGTTATTAGTCAGTTTAATGCTTGGCTGTATACAGTGAAGAAGTTCTAAGGTGCTTCAAAAGGAACTAACTTAATTTGATTTTATTTATGATGACATAGAACAGTCACATATGTGGTAGTATATGTCTATACTCCTAGCACGGGGACGCTGAAGGTGAAGGAACCTGAGTTTACATATACATGCATGTGTGCATGTACATGTATCCATGAATACATACACGCATGAGTGCACACACACACACACACACACACACACGTGCGCAAGGACTAGGGAACTCAGTAAAATTCTTGCCCTGTAACCATGAGAACATGAGTTCAGTCTTCACAGTGTACACACACATGTATGCTGCCACTCTCTGACCATCCCAGCGCTGGAGAGGGAAAGACAAGCGGATCCTGGGTCCCTAGCCAGGGAGCCTAGTCACTTGGAAAGTTTCAGGCTCACATGAGTCCCTACCTCAAACAATCAATGTGGATAGCACCTAAGGAATGATCTACCAGCCTCCACATCATACACACATGTGCACCCACACATGCGTAAGTAAACGGACATACAATATCTATGAATTAAAGTAAATTGCGTAACTTTAAAATATGTGTATTGCATTTTGTCTATGGCTAAAATATTTACAATGCTGAAAACACACATACTCAAAAAGCAAAACAAAACTGAAAGTATTATTAGTTGTAAATAAGGGTTCTTAGAGGTTTAAAACTGGCTATGAGATTCACCATAAACAAATTTTATTACAGCAGAATAAAAAGTGGTGTGTGTGTATATATATATATATTTCTGACTACTTAATATTTTTCTTAAATTTTAGTCTATTTGAGTCAAATTTAAAATAGTTGAGTACTTAAATGAGATTGATTCTGAAAATACAGTGCTCCTCCCCCAATACGCCTTTAAGCTACAAAAAAGCCAAAGCTAATCTGCCCATGAGTGTTCTCAGGTGTAAGACTCCTTAATGTCACTACTCTTGGGATTTGGAGTCCTTATTATGTTAAAGGGGTCACAGACCCTATGACAGAGAGGACCACTGGGTGGCCATGCTGTACACAGGGCCAGAATGGCTGACATATTGCTTCAAGGGTTCATCAGCTGCTTAGAAAGTTGTACATTTTAGGACTTCATGGATTATTGACTCTGTGAATTCTATACATAATATTTTTAGGTCATGAGTGACTGTGGGCGACTCAACTCAAGGAAAGGGAGATTATGTGGCAATTTATAAAGTTGTACTAAAATGCATCCCAGTGTATTAGCATAAGTGGATCAAGAAGCTAGCTAAGAAGAGCTGAATTGTATATGTAAAGGAGAAACTTAAGAATTAACAATGTACAAAGTAACCATTGATTCTTGCTAAGCCTGAAATCTTTAGGAATTACAAATATTAAGTGACTCTCATATATAGCAAACATAAAGTCTAAAGAACATAAATAACTGTGAAAATATACCTAGAGCAAGCCACCAGGAATCTCTCTGAAGCCAACCCAGGAACACTACATGCAAATAAATAAACCTAGCATTGGAGTATTGCAGACTCAATAAACAATCGGGCCAAACGGTAGCACTTTCGAGAACCTGTATTTTTCAACTATAGCTAAAAACAGCAGGGAGACCTAGAAAGCCCGTTTTAAGAGAAAGAAAATCATTCAGCAATGAATCAAACTGGATAGAAAGTCCTAGAACTTAGATGCTTTTGGCTAACCTGCAAATATTTGATTTACAGATAGGGTATTCAACTCAATGTCCATAGTGAACTGATTTCAACAAGCCACAAATGCAACCTGCTTTGATGTGTTGTTTTGGATTGGACTAAGGATCTTGTACATGCCAATCACTCTCAGTACCACTGAGCTACACTCCGAGCTGTAATATAATTTTAAAGGACAATACTGATTAGCTGTTGCCATGGAGGCAAAGAGATTTGCTTTTTTTTTCTTTTTTTCTTTCTCTCTCTGCCACGCCCCCCTCCTTGTTTTTATGGAAGACTTTATTGGGTGAAGATCAGGGTGATCTTGGTGAAGAGTGTCCTCTGCTGGGCAAATTCTGGCGTTACAGCATTACAAGATGAAGTTGGTTGATTCAAATTAAAATGTCCTTACCCAAGCCATGTATCAGCTGAAACCAAGTGTGTGGAGAGGGCACCTTCCACTCTTATCTTTTAGACAGACGCCGTTGGTAATGAGTACTTGCAGTATATTGCTTTATTTTTACTATCACCCAAAGTGGTGAGTTTTACACTCAAGGAAAGAACTGCAGATGTTGCGCGAGGTACTTACAAACCCCAGGCGATTTTACTTTTACTGAATAGAAGGAACATGAGCCAAACATGTCTAGACATCCTGTGTTTCTCAGCTCCATTTACCTTGGGCTTCTCATCTAGGATCTGCTGGCGGATCTCATTGTGTTTCTCCACAAGTTTTTCTTGTCTTTTACTTTGTGCTTCCTCTAACTGTAAGAAAGTTACCAAAAGAAAAGAGTCACTTTAGATAAAAAAAAAAAAAACAAAAAAAACATAAAACTATTATGCATGTTACAATAAACAAAACTAAACAACAACAACAACAACAAAACCCCAAAGGTTTTCGGATCAATGGTATCAATTATTTAGCATTCTGGGTCAAAATTGGCCTTTGAACCCAGGCAATGGGAACACAGGACAGGGTGGGGTGGTGACTGGTGGACATACATTTTTGAAAATCTTTGAAATTTTCTATAACACAATTTTAAAGAAGCTTAAGGACTAATCTGGATGTGGACATAATCTTAACAGTGAAGGGATCTTTTGGGAACTGTCTTTTGTGTCATTTTTTTGGGGGGGGTCTGACTTAGGCAGCAATGCTGCCCTACTGATTTTTACAGACATTTTATTTAGTTCTTTTATAATACGGATGACAACAGCCCGAATAAGTGCACCCCTATCGAGTATCACAAAACAGCTGGATGCTGGTGCCAAGTAGGTACAAGGAGGCACCACTCTCCTCCTTAGAAGTTCACAGTGAGGTTGGCAACTATTTGTGTGGTGTTTGCAAAGGTGGTGGTGGTGGTAGCAGACATACCCTCTTGATGTACTGCACCACCTCCTGGATGTATGATCGGATCATCTCTGTCTTCTCCCTAAATGGAAATAAGCCACAGATCATTATACCAATCCACCCGGAACTCTAGATGTCTATGTTTTTACTGTCTTTGCATAGCTGTTGAAAGAAAGGTCAAGCCCCTCTCTCTCTCCTCTCTCTCTCTCTCTCTCTCTCTCTCTCTCTCTCTCTCTCTCTCTCTCTCTCTCTCTCTCTGT